>NW_027192660.1:1502434-1802920 GCF_949987515.2 Delphinus delphis
TCCACTTATGGTCCTATAGCTTAGGGAAATTAAAATGAAAAAGACACAGCCACCCCAAAGTTTGGAACGGCTCTGTTTACAAGAACCTCGTTTACAGTACAAGTTCAACATCGCAGAAAGTGAAAAATGGATAAAAAAGTTGTGGTATTTACTTACAAAGCAATATCACTCAGCAATGAAATCTGTGTCATCAGGCCCTTAGCAGCACAATGAGTGGATTCAGGTATGATGATTCTAACTGAAATAAGTCACACAGAAAAAGAAACATCATAAGATATCAGTAATACACGGAATGTAAACTTGGCTACACAGGAACTGAATTACAGAACAGAACAGGGTCTCAAATTTAGAAAACCAACTTATGCTTGCTTAAGGGGAAAGGTGAGTTGGGGTGCTGCATAAAACCAGAGATTGAAATGAGCACAGATAAAGTTCCTTAAGCCAAATATGGAATAGACAAGAGCTACTCCTTGCTCAACGAAATGGACACAAAACACCATATTAAACGCCTAGGAATGCACCTGACTAGTAAGTATCTTAAAACCTATGGATTGCTATGTCTCCGAAAGAGAATCAAGCATGTGTACAGGGGCATAAACGCAGCTGTGATAGGATTGGAGAGGTTCGGTGAGAAAATGAAGACCCTTTGAAGTCATATTGCATGGTACCCATTCCACGGCTTTCACCTACCCAGGTTTAAGGTATTCTTCCTTCAGCTAAAACATGCATGTGGAACCTAGAGTATGATCAACCATGTGATCGGGAGACGTGTTCAAATATGTCTCAGTTTTCCTCCCCTGGTACTCGGGTGCAACATTCCAGACGCTTTACTAACACTCTCCCGACTTGGAGAGTCAGTCCCTTTAACCTCCTGTTTGGCCCAGTTTGCAATTTCTGCGGAAGATGAACAGGAATAGGGAGAACCAATGAGAGACTAGCTGGAGGTGTCTGAACGGGCAAATTTAACTCTCATTTCCCACCAGGAAGAGGAATTAACCAAAGGCTCAGCGTGCCGTGCTGGAACCAGATTAGGGCCTGAAGACATCCTGCGGTGTTGCGGCCAGGTCACAAGAAAGCGAGTTGAAGAAAGGAGCTCAGGGGCACTGTAATTCACAAACCTGCAGAGTTATAAATGACAGCTATCGTCCAAAAATAGACTGAAGTAAGGCTGCCAAGAGGACTTGAAAGCGGGGCAGAATTGCAGGAAACCGATTTCAGGAGGTAGACTGGAATTGCATTGAAAGCATAGGAAAAGAGGCAGAACGTCCACAATGATGCACTTGGCCAAAAAGGGCGTATGCGTTTTTTCCTGAACATATTCAGGAAAAAACGCATACGCCCTTTTTGGCCAACCAAGCAAACTTGCAAAGGAAATCTGCACTACAATGAAGTCTCACTTCTCCCCGGTCAAAAGGGCCATCTGAAAAAAGTGTAAAATCCAGAAAGGCAGGACAGGTCATGGAGAACTGGGAGCCTTGTTATGCTGATGGGCGGGATGTAATTTGCCAACAACCACTCGGGAGAAGTGTATGGTGTTTCCTGAAACATCTAAAAAACAAAGCAACAGAGCCTAGGGCACTTCCACTTATGGTCCTATAGCTTAGGGAAATTAAAATCAAAAAGACACAGCCACCCCAAAGTTTGGGACGCCTCTTTTTACAAGAATTTCGTTTACCGTACAAGTTCAATATCACAGAAAGTGAAAAATGGATAAAGAACTTGTGGTACTTACGTACAATGCAGTATCACTCAGCAATGAAATCTATGTCATCAGGCCTGTAGCAGCATAATCAGTGGATTCAGGTACGATGATTCTAACTGAAATAAGTCACACAGAAAAAGAAACATCATAAGATATCACTAATACACGGATTGTAAACTTGGATACACAGGAACTGAATTACAGAACAGAACAGGTTCTCAAATTTAGAAAACCAACTTATGCTTGCTTAAGGGTAAAGGTGAGTTGGCGTGCTGCATAAAACCAGAGATTGAAATGAGCACAGATAAAGTTCCTTAAGCCAAATATGGAATAGACAAGAGCTACTCCTTGCTCAACGAAATGGACTCAACACCGCATATTAAACGCCTAAGAATGTACCTGACTAGTAAGTATCTTAAAACCTATGGATTGCTATGTCTCCAAAAGAGAATCAAGCGTGTGTACAGGGGCATAAACGCAGCAGTGATAGGATTGGAGAGGTTCGGTGAGCAAATGAAGACCCTTTGAAGTCATATTGCATGGTACCCATTACACGGGTCTCAACTCTCCAGGTTTAAGGTATTCTTCCTTCAGCTAAAACATGCATGTGGAACCCAGAGTATGATCAACCATGTGAACGGGAGACGTGTTCAAATATGTCTCAGTTTTCGTACCCTGGTACTCGGGTGCAACATTCCAGATGCTTTACTAACACTCTCCCGACTTGGAGAGTCAGTCCCTTTAACCTCCTGTTTGGCCCAGTTTGCAATTTCTGCGGAAGATAAACAGGAATAGCGAGAACCAATGAGAGACTAGCTGGAGGTGTCTGAACTGGCAAATTTAACTCTCATTTCCCACCAGGGAGAGGAATTAACCAAAGGCTCAGCGTGCCGTGCTGGAACCAGATTAGGGCCTGAAGCCATCCTGCGGTGTTGCGGCCAGGTCACAAGAAAGCGAGTTGAAGAAAGGAGCTCAGGGGCACTGTAATTCACAAACCTGCAGAGTTATAAATGACAGCTATCGTCCAAAAATAGACTGAAGTAAGGCTGCCAAGAGGACTTGAAAGCGGGGCAGAATTGCAGGAAACCGATTTCAGGAGGTAGATTGGAATTGCATTGAAAGCATAGGAAAAGAGGCAGAACGTCCACAATGATGCACTTGGCCAAAAAGGGCGTATGCGTTTTTTCCTGAATATATTCAGGAAAAAACGCATACGCCCTTTTTGGCCAACCAAGCAAACTTGCAAAGGAAATCTGCACTACAATGAAGTCTCACTTCCCCCCGGTCAAAAGGGCCATCTGAAAAAAGTGTAAAATCCAGAAAGGCAGGACAGGCCATGGAGAACTGGGAGCCTTGTTATGCTGATGGGTGGGATGTAAATTGCCAACAGACACTCGGGAGAAGTGTATGGTGTTTCCTGAAACATCTAAAAAACAAAGCAACAGAGCCTAGGGCACTTCCACTTATGGTCCTATAGCTTAGGGAATTTAAAATCAAAAACACACAGCCACCCCAAAGTTTGGAACGGCTCTGTTTACAAGAACCTCGTTTACAGTACAAGTTCAACATCGCAGAAAGTGAAAAATGGATAAAGAAGTTGTGGTATTTACTTACAAAGCAATATCACTCAGCAATGAAATCTGTGTCATCAGGCCCTTAGCAGCACAATGAGTGGATTCAGGTATGATGATTCTAACTGAAATAAGTCACACAGAAAAAGAAACATCATAAGATATCAGTAATACACGGAATGTAAACTTGGCTACACAGGAACTGCATTCCAAAACAGAACAGGGTCTCAAATTTAGAAAACCAACTTATGCTTGCTTAAGGGGAAAGGTGAGTTGGGGTGCTGCATAAAACCAGAGATTGAAATGAGCACAGATAAAGTTCCTTAAGCCAAATATGGAATAGACAAGAGCTACTCCTTGCTCAACGAAATGGACTCAACACCCCATATTAAACGCCTAAGAATGTACCTGACTAGTAAGTATCTTAAAACCTATGGATTGCTATGTCTCCAAAAGAGAATCAAGCGTGTGTACAGGGGCATAAACGCAGCAGTGATAGGATTGGAGAGGTTCGGTGAGCAAATGAAGACCCTTTGAAGTCATATTGCATGGTACCCATTACACGGGTCTCAACTCTCCAGGTTTAAGGTATTCTTCCTTCAGCTAAAACATGCATGTGGAACCCAGAGTATGATCAACCATGTGAACGGGAGACGTGTTCAAATATGTCTCAGTTTTCCTCCCCTGGTACTCGGGTGCTACATTCCAGACGCTTTACTAACACTCTCCCCACTTGGAGAGTCAGTCCCTTTAACCTCCTTTTTGGCCCAGTTTGCAATTTCTGCGGAAGATGAACAGGAATAGTGAGAACCAATGAGAGACTAGCTGGAGGTGTCTGGACGGGCAAATTTAACTCTCATTTCCCACCAGGAAGAGGAAATAACCAAAGGCTCAGCGTGCCGTACCGGAATCAGATTAGGGCCTGAAGCCATCCTGCGGTGTTTCGGCCAGCTCAAAAGAAAGCGAGTTGAAGAAAGGAGCTCAGGGGCACTGTAATTCACAAACCTGCAGAGTTATAAATGATAGCTATCGTCCAAAAATAGACTGAAGTAAGGCTGCCAAGAGGACTTGAAAGCAGGGCAGAATTGTAGGAAACCGATTTCAGGAGGTAGACTGGAATTGCATTGAAAGCATAGGAAAAGAGGCAGAACGTCCACAATGATGCACTTGGCCAAAAAGGGCGTATGCGTTTTTTCCTGAATATATTCAGGAAAAAACGCATACGCCCTTTTTGGCCAACCAAGCAAGCTTGCAAAGGAAATCTGCACTACAATGAAGTCTCACTTCCCCCCGGTCAAAAGGGCCATCTGAAAAAAGTGTAAAATCCAGAAAGGCAGGACAGGCCATGGAGAACTGGGAGCCTTGTTATGCTGATGGGCGGGATGTAAATTGCCAACAATGACTCGGGAGAAGTGTATGGTGTTTCCTGAAACATCTAAAAAACAAAGCAACAGAACCTAGGGCACTTCCACTTATGGTCCTATAGCTTAGGGAAATTAAAATCAAAAAGACACAGCCACCCCAAAGTTTGGATCGGTTCTGTTTACAAGAACCTCGTTTACAGTACAAGTTCAACATCGCAGAAAGTGAAAAATGGATAAAGAAGTTGTGGTATTTACTTAAAAAGCAATATCACTCAGCAATGAAATCTGTGTCATCAGGCCCTTAGCAGCACAATGAGTGGATTCAGGTATGATGATTCTAACTGAAATAAGTCACACAGAAAAAGAAACATCATAAGATATCACTAATACACGGAATGTAAACTTGGCTACACAGGAACTGAATTACAGAACAGAACAGGGTCTCAAATTTAGAAAACCAACTTATGCTTGCTTAAGGTTAAAGGTGAGTTGGGGTGCTGCATAAAACCAGAGATTGAAATGAGCACAGATAAATTTCCTTAAGCCAAATATGGAATAGACAAGAGCTACTCCTTGCTCAACGAAATGGACTCTACACCCCATATTAAACGCCTAAGAATGTACCTGACTAGTAAGTATCTTAAAACCTATGGATTGCTATGTCTCCGAAAGAGAATCAAGCATGTGTACAGGGGCATAAACGCAGCAGTGATAGGATTGGAGAGGTTCGGTGAGCATATGAAGACCCTTTGAAGTCATATTGCATGGTACCCATTACACGGGTCTCAACTCTCCAGGTTTAAGGTATTCTTCCTTCAGCTAAAACATGCATGTGGAACCCAGAGTATGATCAACCATGTGAACGGGAGACGTGTTCAAATATATCTCAGTTTTCCTCCCCTGGTACTCGGGTGCAACATTCCAAACGCTTTACTAACACTCTCCCGACTTGGAGAGTCAGTCCCTTTAACCTCCTGTTTGGCCCAGTTTGCAATTTCTGCGGAAGATGAACAGGAATAGCGAGAACCAATGAGAGGCTAGCTGGAGGTGTCTGGACGGGCAAATTTAACTCTCATTTCCCACCAGGAAGAGGAATTAACCAAAGGCTCATCATGCCGGGCCGGAACCAGATTAAGGCCTGAAGCCATCCTGCGGTGTTGCGGCCAGGTCACAAGAAAGCGAGTTGAAGAAAGGAGCTCAGGGGCACTGTAATTCACAAACCTGCAGAGTTATAAATGACAGCTATCGTCCAAAAATAGACTGAAGTAAGGCTGCCAAGAGGACTTGAAAGCGGGGCAGAATTGCAGGAAACCGATTTCAGGAGGTAGACTGGAATTGCATTGAAAGCATAGGAAAAGAGGCAGAACGTCCACAATGATGTACTTGGCCAAAAAGGGCGTATGCGTTTTTTCCTGAATATATTCAGGAAAAAACGCATACGCCCTTTTTGGCCAACCAAGCAAGCTTGCAAAGGAAATCTGCACTACAATGAAGTCTCACTTCCCCCCGGTCAAAAGGGCCATCTGAAAAAAGTGTAAAATCCAGAAAGGCAACAGGCCATTGAGAACTGGGAGCCTTGTTATGCTGATGGGCGGTATGTAAATTGCCAACAGACACTTGGGAGAAGTGTATGGTGTTTCCTGAAACATCTAAAAAACAAAGCAACAGAGCCTAGGGCACTTCCACTTATGGTCCTATAGCTTAGGGAAATTAAAATCAAAAAGACACAGCCACCCCAAAGTTTGGGACGCCTCTGTTTACAAGAACCTCGTTTACCGTACAAGTTCAATATCACAGAATGTTAAAAATGGATAAAGAACTTGTGGTACTTACGTACAATGCAGTATCACTCAGCAATGAAACCTATGTCATCAGGCCCTTAGCAGGACAATGAGTGGATTCAGGTATGATGATTCTAACTGAAATAAGTCACACAGAAAAAGAAACATCATAAGATATCAGTAATACACGGAATGTAAACTTGGCTACACAGGAACTGCATTCCAAAACAGAACAGGGTCTCAAATTTAGAAAACCAACTTATGCTTGCTTAAGGGGAAAGGTGAGTTGGGGTGCTGCATAAAACCAGAGATTGAAATGAGCACAGATAAAGTTCCTTAAGCCAAATATGGAATAGACAAGAGCTACTCCTTGCTCAACGAAATGGACTCAACACCCCATATTAAACGCCTAAGAATGTACCTGACTAGTAAGTATCTTAAAACCTATGGATTGCTATGTCTCCAAAAGAGAATCAAGCGTGTGTACAGGGGCATAAACGCAGCAGTGATAGGATTGGAGAGGTTCGGTGAGCAAATGAAGACCCTTTGAAGTCATATTGCATGGTACCCATTACACGGGTCTCAACTCTCCAGGTTTAAGGTATTCTTCCTTCAGCTAAAACATGCATGTGGAACCCAGAGTATGATCAACCATGTGAACGGGAGACGTGTTCAAATATGTCTCAGTTTTCCTCCCCTGGTACTCGGGTGCTACATTCCAGACGCTTTACTAACACTCTCCCCACTTGGAGAGTCAGTCCCTTTAACCTCCTTTTTGGCCCAGTTTGCAATTTCTGCGGAAGATGAACAGGAATAGCGAGAACCAATGAGAGACTAGCTGGAGGTGTCTGGACGGGCAAATTTAACTCTCATTTCCCACCAGGAAGAGGAAATAACCAAAGGCTCAGCGTGCCGTACCGGAATCAGATTAGGGCCTGAAGCCATCCTGCGGTGTTGCGGCCAGCTCAAAAGAAAGCGAGTTGAAGAAAGGAGCTCAGGGGCACTGTAATTCACAAACCTGCAGAGTTATAAATGATAGCTATCGTCCAAAAATAGACTGAAGTAAGGCTGCCAAGAGGACTTGAAAGCAGGGCAGAATTGTAGGAAACCGATTTCAGGAGGTAGACTGGAATTGCATTGAAAGCATAGGAAAAGAGGCAGAACGTCCACAATGATGCACTTGGCCAAAAAGGGCGTATGCGTTTTTTCCTGAATATATTCAGGAAAAAACGCATACGCCCTTTTTGGCCAACCAAGCAAGCTTGCAAAGGAAATCTGCACTACAATGAAGTCTCACTTCCCCCCGGTCAAAAGGGCCATCTGAAAAAAGTGTAAAATCCAGAAAGGCAGGACAGGCCATGGAGAACTGGGAGCCTTGTTATGCTGATGGGCGGGATGTAAATTGCCAACAACCACTCGGGAGAAGTGTATGGTGTTTCCTGAAACATCTAAAAAACAAAGCAACAGAACCTAGGGCACTTCCACTTATGGTCCTATAGCTTAGGGAAATTAAAATCAAAAAGACACAGCCACCCCAAAGTTTGGATCGGCTCTGTTTACAAGAACCTCGTTTACAGTACAAGTTCAACATCGCAGAAAGTGAAAAATGGATAAAGAAGTTGTGGTATTTACTTAAAAAGCAATATCACTCAGCAATGAAATCTGTGTCATCAGGCCCTTAGCAGCACAATGAGTGGATTCAGGTACGATGATTCTAACTGAAATAAGTCACACAGAAAAAGAAACATCATAAGATATCACTAATACACGGAATGTAAACTTGGCTACACAGGAACTGCATTCCAAAACAGAACAGGGTCTCAAATTTAGAAAACCAACTTATGCTTGCTTAAGGGGAAAGGTGAGTTGGGCTGCTGCATAAAACCAGAGATTGAAATGAGCACAGATAAAGTTCCTTAAGCCAAATATGGAATAGACAAGAGCTACTCCTTGCTCAACGAAATGGACTCAACACCCCATATTAAACGCCTAAGAATGTACCTGACTAGTAAGTATCTTAAAACCTATGGATTGCTATGTCTCCAAAAGAGAATCAAGTGTGTGTACAGGGGCATAAACGCAGCAGTGATAGGATTGGAGAGGTTCGGTGAGCAAATGAAGACCCTTTGAAGTCACATTGCATGGTACCCATTACACGGGTCTCAACTCTCCAGGTTTAACGTATTCTTCCTTCGATAAAACATGCATGTGACCCCAGAGTATGATCAACCATGTGAACGGGAGACGTGTTCAAATATGTCTCAGTTTTCCTCCCCTGGTACTCGGGTGCAACATTCCAGACGCTTTACTAACACTCTCCCCACTTGGAGAGTCAGTCCCTTTAACCTCCTGTTTAGCCCAGTTTGCAATTTCTGCGGAAAATGAACAGGAATAGTGAGAACCAATGAGAGACTAGCTGGAGGTGTCTGAACGGGCAAATTTAACTCTCATTTCCCACCAGGAAGAGGAATTAACCAAAGGCTCAGCATGCCAGGCCGGAACCAGATTAGGGCCTGAAGCCACCCTGCGGTGTGGCGGCCAGGTCACAAGAAAGCAAGTTGAAGAAAGGAGCTCAGGGGCACTGTAATTCACAAACCTGCAGAGTTATAAATGACAGCTATCGTCCAAAAATAGACTGAAGTAAGGCTGCCAAGAGGACTTGAAAGCGGGGCAGAATTGCAGGAAACCGATTTCAGGAGGTAGACTGGAATTGCATTGAAAGCATAGGAAAAGAGGCAGAACGTCCACAATGATGCACTTGGCCAAAAAGGGCGTATGCGTTTTTTCCTGAATATATTCAGGAAAAAACGCATACGCCCTTTTTGGCCAACCAAGCAAGCTTGCAAAGGAAATCTGCACTACAATGAAGTCTCACTTCCCCCCGGTCAAAAGGGTCATCTGAAAAAAGTGTAAAATCCAGAAAGGCAACAGGCCATTGAGAACTGGGAGCCTTGTTATGCTGATGGGCGGGATGTAAATTGCCAACAGACACTTGGGAGAAGTGTGTGGTGTTTCCTGAAACATCTAAAAAACAAAGCAACAGAGCCTAGGGCACTTCCACTTATGGTCCTATAGCTTAGGGAAATTAAAATCAAACAGACACAGCCACCCCAAAGTTTGGAATGGCTCTGTTTACAAGAACCTCGTTTACAGTACAAGTTCAACATCGCAGAAAGTGAAAAATGGATAAAGAAGTTGTGGTATTTACTTACAAAGCAATATCACTCAGCAATGAAATCTATGTCATCAGGCCCTTAGAAGCACAATGAGTGGATTCAGGTACGATGATTCTAACTGAAATAAGTCACACAGAAAAAGAAACATCATAAGATATCACTAATACACGGAATGTAAACTTGGCTACACAGGAACTGCATTCCAAAACAGAACAGGGTCTCAAATTTAGAAAACCAACTTATGCTTGCTTAAGGGGAAAGGTGAGTTGGGGTGCTGCATAAAACCAGAGATTGAAATGAGCACAGATAAAGTTCCTTAAGCCAAATATGGAATAGACAAGAGCTACTCCTTGCTCAACGAAATGGACTCAACACCGCATATTAAACGCCTAAGAATGTACCTGACTAGTAAGTATCTTAAAACCTATGGATTGCTATGTCTCCGAAAGAGAATCAAGCATGTGTACAGGGGCATAAACGCAGCAGTGATAGGATTGGAGAGGTTCGGTGAGCAAATGAAGACCCTTTGAAGTCATATTGCATGGTACCCATTCCACGGGTTTCAACTACCCAGGTTTAAGGTATTCTTCCTTCAGCTAAAACATGCATGTGGAACCCAGAGTATGATCAACCATGTGAACGGGAGACGTGTTCAAATATGTCTCAGTTTTCCTCCCCTGGTACTCGGGTGCAACATTCCAGACGCTTTACTAACACTCTCCCGACTTGGAGAGTCAGTCCCTTTAACCTCCTGTTTGGCCCAGTTTGCAATTTCTGCGGAAGATGAACAGGAATAGCGAGAACCAATGAGAGGCTAGCTGGAGGTGTCTGGACGGGCAAATTCAACTCTCATTTCCCACCAGGAAGAGGAATTAACCAAAGGCTCAGCATGCCGGGCCGGCACCAGATTAGGGCCTGAAGCCATCCTGCGGTGTTGCGGCCAGCTCACAAGAAAGCGAGTTGAAGAAAGGAGCTCAGGGGCACTGTAATTCACAAACCTGCAGAGTTATAAATGACAGCTATCGTCCAAAAATAGACTGAAGTAAGGCTGCCAAGAGGACTTGAAAGCGGGGCAGAATTGCAGGAAACCGATTTCAGGAGGTAGACTGGAATTGCATTGAAAGCATAGGAAAAGAGGCAGAACGTCCACAATGATGCACTTGGCCAAAAAGGGCGTATGCGTTTTTTCCTGAATATATTCAGGAAAAAACGCATACGCCCTTTTTGGCCAACCAAGCAAGCTTGCAAAGGAAATCTGCACTACAATGAAGTCTCACTTCTCCCCGGTCAAAAGGGCCATCTGAAAAAAGGGTAAAATCCAGAAAGGCAGGACAGGCCATGGAGAACTGGGAGCCTTGTTATGCTGATGGGCGGGATGTAAATTGCCAAGAACCACTTGGGAGAAGTGTATGGTGTTTCCTGAAACAACTAAAAAACAAAGCAACAGAACCTAGGGCACTTCCACTTATGGTCCTATAGTTTAGGGAAATTAAAATGAAAAAGACACAGCCACCCCAAAGTTTGGAACGGGTCTGTTTACAAGAACCTCGTTTACAGTACAAGTTCAACATCGCAGAAAGTGAAAAATGGATAAAGAAGTTGTGGTATTTACTTACAAAGCAATATCACTCAGCAATGAAATCTGTGTCATCAGGCCCTTAGCAGCACAATGAGTGGATTCAGGTATGATGATTCTAACTGAAATAAGTCACACAGAAAAAGAAACATCATAAGATATCACTAATACACGGAATGTAAACTTGGCTACACAGGAACTGCATTCCAAAACAGAACAGGGTCTCAAATTTAGAAAACCAACTTATGCTTGCTTAAGGAGAAAGGTGAGTTGGGGTGCTGCATAAAACCAGAGATTGAAATGAGCACAGATAAAGTTCCTTAAGCCAAATAGGGAATAGACAAGAGCTACTCCTTGCTCAACGAAATGGACTCAAAACCCCATATTAAACGCCTAAGAATCTACCTGACTAGTAAGTATCTTAAAACCTATGGATTGCTATGTCTCCAAAAGAGAATCAAGCGTGTGTACAGGGGCATAAACGCAGCAGTGATAGGATTGGAGAGGTTCGGTGAGCAAATGAAGACCCTTTGAAGTCATATTGCATGGTACCCATTACACGGGTCTCAACTCTCCAGGTTTAAGGTATTCTTCCTTCAGCTAAAACATGCATGTGGAACCCAGAGTATGATCAACCATGTGAACGGGAGACGTGTTCAAATATGTCTCAGTTTTCATCCCCTGGTACTCGGGTGCAACATTCCAGACGCTTTACTAACACTCTCCCGACTTGGAGAGTCAGTCCCTTTAACCTCCTGTTTGGCCCAGTTTGCAATTTCTGCGGAAGATGAACAGGAATAGCGAGAACCAATGAGAGGCTAGCTGGAGGTGTCTGGACGGGCAAATTCAACTCTCATTTCCCACCAGGAAGAGGAATTAACCAAAGGCTCAGCATGCCGGGCCGGAACCAGATTAGGGCCTGAAGCCATCCTGCGGTGTTGCGGCCAGGTCACAAGAAAGCGAGTTGAAGAAAGGAGCTCAGGGGCACTGTAATTCACAAACCTGCAGAGTTATAAATGACAGCTATCGTCCAAAAATAGACTGAAGTAAGGCTGCCAAGAGGACTTGAAAGCGGGGCAGAATTGCAGGAAACCGATTTCAGGAGGTAGACTGGAATTGCATTGAAAGCATAGGAAAAGAGGCAGAACGTCCACAATGATGCACTTGGCCAAAAAGGGCGTATGCGTTTTTTCCTGAATATATTCAGGAAAAAACGCATACGCCCTTTTTGGCCAACCAAGCAAGCTTGCAAAGGAAATCTGCACTACAATGAAGTCTCACTTCCCCCCGGTCAAAAGGGCCATCTGAAAAAAGGGTAAAATCCAGAAAGGCAGGACAGGCCATGGAGAACTGGGAGCCTTGTTATGCTGATGGGCGGGATGTAATTTGCCAACAACCACTCGGGAGAAGTGTATGGTGTTTCCTGAAACATCTAAAAAACAAAGCAACAGAACCTAGGGCACTTCCACTTATGGTCCTATAGCTTAGGGAAATTAAAATGAAAAAGACACAGCCACCCCAAAGTTTGGAACGGCTCTGTTTACAAGAACCTCGTTTACAGTACAAGTTCAACATCGCAGAAAGTGAAAAATGGATAAAGAAGTTGTGGTATTTACTTACAAAGCAATATCACTCAGCAATGAAATCTGTGTCATCAGGCCCTTAGCAGCACAATGAGTGGATTCAGGTATGATGATTCTAACTGAAATAAGTCACACAGAAAAAGAAACATCATAAGATATCACTAATACATGGAATGTAAACTTGGCTACACAGGAACTGCATTCCAAAACAGAACAGGGTCTCAAATTTAGAAAACCAACTTATGCTTGCTTAAGGGGAAAGGTGAGTTGGGGTGCTGCATAAAACCAGAGATTGAAATGAGCACAGATAAAGTTCCTTAAGCCAAATATGGAATAGACAAGAGCTACTCCTTGCTCAACGAAATGGACTCAAAACCCCATATTAAACGCCTAAGAATGTACCTGACTAGTAAGTATCTTAAAACCTATGGATTGCTATGTCTCCAAAAGAGAATCAAGCGTGTGTACAGGGGCATAAACGCAGCAGTGATAGGATTGGAGAGGTTCGGTGAGCAAATGAAGACCCTTTGAAGTCATATTGCATGGTACCCATTACACGGGTCTCAACTCTCCAGGTTTAAGGTATTCTTCCTTCAGCTAAAACATGCATGTGGAACCCAGAGTATGATCAACCATGTGAACGGGAGACGTGTTCAAATATGTCTCAGTTTTCCTCCCCTGGTACTCGGGTGCAACATTCCAGACGCTTTACTAACACTCTCCCGACTTGGAGAGTCAGTCCCTTTAACCTCCTGTTTGGCCCAGTTTGCAATTTCTGCGGAAGATGAACAGGAATAGCGAGAACCAATGAGAGGCTAGCTGGAGGTGTCTGGACGGGCAAATTCAACTCTCATTTCCCACCAGGAAGAGGAATTAACCAAAGGCTCAGCATGCCGGGCCGGAACCAGATTAGGGCCTGAAGCCATCCTGCGGTGTTGCGGCCAGGTCACAAGAAAGCGAGTTGAAGAAAGGAGCTCAGGGGCACTGTAATTCACAAAACTGCAGAGTTATAAATGACAGCTATCGTCCAAAAATAGACTGAAGTAAGGCTGCCAAGAGGACTTGAAAGCGGGGCAGAATTGCAGGAAACCGATTTCAGGAGGTAGACTGGAATTGCATTGAAAGCATAGGAAAAGAGGCAGAACGTCCACAATGATGCACTTGGCCAAAAAGGGCGTATGCGTTTTTTCCTGAATATATTCAGGAAAAAACGCATACGCCCTTTTTGGCCAACCAAGCAAGCTTGCAAAGGAAATCTGCACTACAATGAAGTCTCACTTCCCCCGGTCAAAAGGGCCATCTGAAAAAAGGGTAAAATCCAGAAAGGCAGGACAGGCCATGGAGAACTGGGAGCCTTGTTATGCTGATGGGCGGGATGTAATTTGCCAACAACCACTCGGGAGAAGTGTATGGTGTTTCCTGAAACATCTAAAAAACAAAGCAACAGAACCTAGGGCACTTCCACTTATGGTCCTATAGCTTAGGGAAATTAAAATGAAAAAGACACAGCCACCCCAAAGTTTGGAACGGCTCTGTTTACAAGAACCTCGTTTACAGTACAAGTTCAACATCGCAGAAAGTGAAAAATGGATAAAGAAGTTGTGGTATTTACTTACAAAGCAATATCACTCAGCAATGAAATCTGTGTCATCAGGCCCTTAGCAGCACAATGAGTGGATTCAGGTATGATGATTCTAACTGAAATAAGTCACACAGAAAAAGAAACATCATAAGATATCACTAATACATGGAATGTAAACTTGGCTACACAGGAACTGCATTCCAAAACAGAACAGGGTCTCAAATTTAGAAAACCAACTTATGCTTGCTTAAGGGGAAAGGTGAGTTGGGGTGCTGCATAAAACCAGAGATTGAAATGAGCACAGATAAAGTTCCTTAAGCCAAATATGGAATAGACAAGAGCTACTCCTTGCTCAACGAAATGGACTCAAAACCCCATATTAAACGCCTAAGAATGTACCTGACTAGTAAGTATCTTAAAACCTATGGATTGCTATGTCTCCAAAAGAGAATCAAGCGTGTGTACAGGGGCATAAACGCAGCAGTGATAGGATTGGAGAGGTTCGGTGAGCAAATGAAGACCCTATGAAGTCATATTGCATGGTACCCATTACACGGGTCTCAACTCTCCAGGTTTAAGGTATTCTTCCTTCAGCTAAAACATGCATGTGGAACCCAGAGTATGATCAACCATGTGAACGGGAGACGTGTTCAAATATGTCTCAGTTTTCCTCCCCTGGTACTCGGGTGCAACATTCCAGACGCTTTACTAACACTCTCCCGACTTGGAGAGTCAGTCCCTTTAACCTCCTGTTTGGCCCAGTTTGCAATTTCTGCGGAAGATGAACAGGAATAGCGAGAACCAATGAGAGGCTAGCTGGAGGTGTCTGGACGGGCAAATTCAACTCTCATTTCCCACCAGGAAGAGGAATTAACCAAAGGCTCAGCATGCCGGGCCGGAACCAGATTAGGGCCTGAAGCCATCCTGCGGTGTTGCGGCCAGGTCACAAGAAAGCGAGTTGAAGAAAGGAGCTCAGGGGCACTGTCATTCACAAACCTGCAGAGTTATAAATGACAGCTATCGTCCAAAAATAGACTGAAGTAAGGCTGCCAAGAGGACTTGAAAGCGGGGCAGAATTGCAGGAACCGATTTCAGGAGGTAGACTGGAATTGCATTGAAAGCATAGGAAAAGAGGCAGAACGTCCACAATGATGCACTTGGCCAAAAAGGGCGTATGCGTTTTTTCCTGAATATATTCAGGAAAAAACGCATACGCCCTTTTTGGCCAACCAAGCAAGCTTGCAAAGGAAATCTGCACTACAATGAAGTCTCACTTCCCCCCGGTCAAAAGGGCCATCTGAAAAAAGGGTAAAATCCAGAAAGGCAGGACAGGCCATGGAGAACTGGGAGCCTTGTTATGCTGATGGGCGGGATGTAAATTGCCAAGAACCACTTGGGAGAAGTGTATGGTGTTTCCTGAAACAACTAAAAAACAAAGCAACAGAACCTAGGGCACTTCCACTTATGGTCCTATAGCTTAGGGAAATTAAAATGAAAAAGACACAGCCACCCCAAAGTTTGGAACGGCTCTGTTTACAAGAACCTCGTTTACAGTACAAGTTCAACATCGCAGAAAGTGAAAAATGGATAAAGAAGTTGTGGTATTTACTTACAAAGCAATATCACTCAGCAATGAAATCTGTGTCATCAGGCCCTTAGCAGCACAATGAGTGGATTCAGGTATGATGATTCTAACTGAAATAAGTCACACAGAAAAAGAAACATCATAAGATATCACTAATACATGGAATGTAAACTTGGCTACACAGGAACTGCATTCCAAAACAGAACAGGGTCTCAAATTTAGAAAACCAACTTATGCTTGCTTAAGGGGAAAGGTGAGTTGGGGTGCTGCATAAAACCAGAGATTGAAATGAGCACAGATAAAGTTCCTTAAGCCAAATATGGAATAGACAAGAGCTACTCCTTGCTCAACGAAATGGACTCAAAACCCCATATTAAACGCCTAAGAATGTACCTGACTAGTAAGTATCTTAAAACCTATGGATTGCTATGTCTCCAAAAGAGAATCAAGCGTGTGTACAGGGGCATAAACGCAGCAGTGATAGGATTGGAGAGGTTCGGTGAGCAAATGAAGACCCTTTGAAGTCATATTGCATGGTACCCATTACACGGGTCTCAACTCTCCAGGTTTAAGGTATTCTTCCTTCAGCTAAAACATGCATGTGGAACCCAGAGTATGATCAACCATGTGAACGGGAGACGTGTTCAAATATGTCTCAGTTTTCCTCCCCTGGTACTCGGGTGCAACATTCCAGACGCTTTACTAACACTCTCCCGACTTGGAGAGTCAGTCCCTTTAACCTCCTGTTTGGCCCAGTTTGCAATTTCTGCGGAAGATGAACAGGAATAGCGAGAACCAATGAGAGGCTAGCTGGAGGTGTCTGGACGGGCAAATTCAACTCTCATTTCCCACCAGGAAGAGGAATTAACCAAAGGCTCAGCATGCCGGGCCGGAACCAGTTTAGGGCCTGAAGCCATCCTGCGGTGTTGCGGCCAGGTCACAAGAAAGCGAGTTGAAGAAAGGAGCTCAGGGGCACTGTAATTCACAAACCTGCAGAGTTATAAATGACAGCTATCGTCCAAAAATAGACTGAAGTAAGGCTGCCAAGAGGACTTGAAAGCGGGGCAGAATTGCAGGAAACCGATTTCAGGAGGTAGACTGGAATTGCATTGAAAGCATAGGAAAAGAGGCAGAACGTCCACAATGATGCACTTGGCCAAAAAGGGCGTATGCGTTTTTTCCTGAATATATTCAGGAAAAAACGCATACGCCCTTTTTGGCCAACCAAGCAAGCTTGCAAAGGAAATCTGCACTACAATGAAGTCTCACTTCCCCCCGGTCAAAAGGGCCATCTGAAAAAAGGGTAAAATCCAGAAAGGCAGGACAGGCCATGGAGAACTGGGAGCCTTGTTATGCTGATGGGCGGGATGTAAATTGCCAAGAACCACTTGGGAGAAGTGTATGGTGTTTCCTGAAACAACTAAAAAACAAAGCAACAGAACCTAGGGCACTTCCACTTATGGTCCTATAGCTTAGGGAAATTAAAATGAAAAAGACACAGCCACCCCAAAGTTTGGAACGGCTCTGTTTACAAGAACCTCGTTTACAGTACAAGTTCAACATCGCAGAAAGTGAAAAATGGATAAAGAAGTTGTGGTATTTACTTACAAAGCAATATCACTCAGCAATGAAATCTGTGTCATCAGGCCCTTAGCAGCACAATGAGTGGATTCAGGTATGATGATTCTAACTGAAATAAGTCACACAGAAAAAGAAACATCATAAGATATCACTAATACATGGAATGTAAACTTGGCTACACAGGAACTGCATTCCAAAACAGAACAGGGTCTCAAATTTAGAAAACCAACTTATGCTTGCTTAAGGGTAAAGGTGAGTTGGGGTGCTGCATAAAACCAGAGATTAAAATGAGCACAGATAAAGTTCCTTAAGCCAAATATGGAATAGACAAGAGCTACTCCTTGCTCAACGAAATGGACTCAAAACCCCATATTAAACGCCTAAGAATGTACCTGACTAGTAAGTATCTTAAAACCTATGGATTGCTATGTCTCCAAAAGAGAATCAAGCGTGTGTACAGGGGCATAAACGCAGCAGTGATAGGATTGGAGAGGTTCGGTGAGCAAATGAAGACCCTTTGAAGTCATATTGCATGGTACCCATTACACGGGTCTCAACTCTCCAGGTTTAAGGTATTCTTCCTTCAGCTAAAACATGCATGTGGAACCCAGAGTATGATCAACCATGTGAACGGGAGACGTGTTCAAATATGTCTCAGTTTTCCTCCCCTGGTACTCGGGTGCAACATTCCAGACGCTTTACTAACACTCTCCCGACTTGGAGAGTCAGTCCCTTTAACCTCCTGTTTGGCCCAGTTTGCAATTTCTGCGGAAGATGAACAGGAATAGCGAGAACCAATGAGAGGCTAGCTGGAGGTGTCTGGACGGGCAAATTCAACTCTCATTTCCCACCAGGAAGAGGAATTAACCAAAGGCTCAGCATGCCGGGCCGGAACCAGATTAGGGCCTGAAGCCATCCTGCGGTGTTGCGGCCAGGTCACAAGAAAGCGAGTTGAAGAAAGGAGCTCAGGGGCACTGTCATTCACAAACCTGCAGAGTTATAAATGACAGCTATCGTCCAAAAATAGACTGAAGTAAGGCTGCCAAGAGGACTTGAAAGCGGGGCAGAATTGCAGGAAACCGATTTCAGGAGGTAGACTGGAATTGCATTGAAAGCATAGGAAAAGAGGCAGAACGTCCACAATGATGCACTTGGCCAAAAAGGGCGTATGCGTTTTTTCCTGAATATATTCAGGAAAAAACGCATACGCCCTTTTTGGCCAACCAAGCAAGCTTGCAAAGGAAATCTGCACTACAATGAAGTCTCACTTCCCCCGGTCAAAAGGGCCATCTGAAAAAAGGGTAAAATCCAGAAAGGCAGGACAGGCCATGGAGAACTGGGAGCCTTGTTATGCTGATGGGCGGGATGTAATTTGCCAACAACCACTCGGGAGAAGTGTATGGTGTTTCCTGAAACATCTAAAAAACAAAGCAACAGAACCTAGGGCACTTCCACTTATGGTCCTATAGCTTAGGGAAATTAAAATGAAAAAGACACAGCCACCCCAAAGTTTGGAACGGCTCTGTTTACAAGAACCTCGTTTACAGTACAAGTTCAACATCGCAGAAAGTGAAAAATGGATAAAGAAGTTGTGGTATTTACTTACAAAGCAATATCACTCAGCAATGAAATCTGTGTCATCAGGCCCTTAGCAGCACAATGAGTGGATTCAGGTATGATGATTCTAACTGAAATAAGTCACACAGAAAAAGAAACATCATAAGATATCACTAATACATGGAATGTAAACTTGGCTACACAGGAACTGCATTCCAAAACAGAACAGGGTCTCAAATTTAGAAAACCAACTTATGCTTGCTTAAGGGGAAAGGTGAGTTGGGGTGCTGCATAAAACCAGAGATTGAAATGAGCACAGATAAAGTTCCTTAAGCCAAATATGGAATAGACAAGAGCTACTCCTTGCTCAACGAAATGGACTCAAAACCCCATATTAAACGCCTAAGAATGTACCTGACTAGTAAGTATCTTAAAACCTATGGATTGCTATGTCTCCAAAAGAGAATCAAGCGTGTGTACAGGGGCATAAACGCAGCAGTGATAGGATTGGAGAGGTTCGGTGAGCAAATGAAGACCCTATGAAGTCATATTGCATGGTACCCATTACACGGGTCTCAACTCTCCAGGTTTAAGGTATTCTTCCTTCAGCTAAAACATGCATGTGGAACCCAGAGTATGATCAACCATGTGAACGGGAGACGTGTTCAAATATGTCTCAGTTTTCCTCCCCTGGTACTCGGGTGCAACATTCCAGACGCTTTACTAACACTCTCCCGACTTGGAGAGTCAGTCCCTTTAACCTCCTGTTTGGCCCAGTTTGCAATTTCTGCGGAAGATGAACAGGAATAGCGAGAACCAATGAGAGGCTAGCTGGAGGTGTCTGGACGGGCAAATTCAACTCTCATTTCCCACCAGGAAGAGGAATTAACCAAAGGCTCAGCATGCCGGGCCGGAACCAGATTAGGGCCTGAAGCCATCCTGCGGTGTTGCGGCCAGGTCACAAGAAAGCGAGTTGAAGAAAGGAGCTCAGGGGCACTGTCATTCACAAACCTGCAGAGTTATAAATGACAGCTATCGTCCAAAAATAGACTGAAGTAAGGCTGCCAAGAGGACTTGAAAGCGGGGCAGAATTGCAGGAAACCGATTTCAGGAGGTAGACTGGAATTGCATTGAAAGCATAGGAAAAGAGGCAGAACGTCCACAATGATGCACTTGGCCAAAAAGGGCGTATGCGTTTTTTCCTGAATATATTCAGGAAAAAACGCATACGCCCTTTTTGGCCAACCAAGCAAGCTTGCAAAGGAAATCTGCACTACAATGAAGTCTCACTTCCCCCCGGTCAAAAGGGCCATCTGAAAAAAGGGTAAAATCCAGAAAGGCAGGACAGGCCATGGAGAACTGGGAGCCTTGTTATGCTGATGGGCGGGATGTAAATTGCCAAGAACCACTTGGGAGAAGTGTATGGTGTTTCCTGAAACAACTAAAAAACAAAGCAACAGAACCTAGGGCACTTCCACTTATGGTCCTATAGCTTAGGGAAATTAAAATGAAAAAGACACAGCCACCCCAAAGTTTGGAACGGCTCTGTTTACAAGAACCTCGTTTACAGTACAAGTTCAACATCGCAGAAAGTGAAAAATGGATAAAGAAGTTGTGGTATTTACTTACAAAGCAATATCACTCAGCAATGAAATCTGTGTCATCAGGCCCTTAGCAGCACAATGAGTGGATTCAGGTATGATGATTCTAACTGAAATAAGTCACACAGAAAAAGAAACATCATAAGATATCACTAATACACGGAATGTAAACTTGGCTACACAGGAACTGCATTCCAAAACAGAACAGGGTCTCAAATTTAGAAAACCAACTTATGCTTGCTTAAGGGGAAAGGTGAGTTGGGGTGCTGCATAAAACGAGATTGAAATGAGCACAGATAAAGTTCCTTAAGCCAAATATGGAATAGACAAGAGCTACTCCTTGCTCAACGAAATGGACTCAAAACCCCATATTAAACGCCTAAGAATGTACCTGACTAGTAAGTATCTTAAAACCTATGGATTGCTATGTCTCCAAAAGAGAATCAAGCGTGTGTACAGGGGCATAAACGCAGCAGTGATAGGATTGGAGAGGTTCGGTGAGCAAATGTAGACCCTTTGAAGTCATATTGCATGGTACCCATTACACGGGTCTCAACTCTCCAGGTTTAAGGTATTCTTCCTTCAGCTAAAACATGCATGTGGAACCCAGAGTATGATCAACCATGTGAACGGGAGACGTGTTCAAATATGTCTCAGTTTTCCTCCCCTGGTACTCGGGTGCAACATTCCAGACGCTTTACTAACACTCTCCCGACTTGGAGAGTCAGTCCCTTTAACCTCCTGTTTGGCCCAGTTTGCAATTTCTGCGGAAGATGAACAGGAATAGCGAGAACCAATGAGAGGCTAGCTGGAGGTGTCTGGACGGGCAAATTCAACTCTCATTTCCCACCAGGAAGAGGAATTAACCAAAGGCTCAGCATGCCGGGCCGGAACCAGATTAGGGCCTGAAGACATCCTGCGGTGTTGCGGCCAGGTCACAAGAAAGCGAGTTGAAGAAAGGAGCTCAGGGGCACTGTAATTCACAAACCTGCAGAGTTATAAATGACAGCTATCGTCCAAAAATAGACTGAAGTAAGGCTGCCAAGAGGACTTGAAAGCGGGGCAGAATTGCAGGAAACCGATTTCAGGAGGTAGACTGGAATTGCATTGAAAGCATAGGAAAAGAGGCAGAACGTCCACAATGATGCACTTGGCCAAAAAGGGCGTATGCGTTTTTTCCTGAATATATTCAGGAAAAAACGCATACGCCCTTTTTGGCCAACCAAGCAAGCTTGCAAAGGAAATCTGCACTACAATGAAGTCTCACTTCCCCCTGGGCAAAAGGGCCATCTGAAAAAAGTGTAAAATCCAGAAAGGCAGGACAGGCCATGGAGAACTGGGAGCCTTGTTATGCTGATGGGCGGGATGTAAATTGCCAACAACCACTCGGGAGAAGTGTATGGTGTTTCCTGAAACATCTAAAAAACAAAGCAACAGAACCTAGGGCACTTCCACTTATGGTCCTATAGCTTAGGGAAATTAAAATCAAAAAGACACAGCCACCCCAAAGTTTGGAACGGCTCTGTTTACAAGAACCTCGTTTACAGTACAAGTTCAATATCACAGAAAGTGAAAAATGGATAAAGAACTTGTGGTACTTACGTACAATGCAGTATCACTCAGCAATGAAATCTATGTCATCAGGCCCGTAGCAGCACAATGAGTGGATTCAGGTACGATGATTCTAACTGAAATAAGTCACACAGAAAAAGAAACATCATAAGATATCACTAATACACGGAATGTAAACTTGGCTACACAGGAACTGCATTCCAAAACAGAACAGGGTCTCAAATTTAGAAAACCAACTTATGCTTGCTTAAGGGGAAAGGTGAGTTGGGGTGCTGCATAAAACCAGAGATTGAAATGAGCACAGATAAAGTTCCTTAAGCCAAATATGGAATAGACAAGAGCTACTCCTTGCTCAACGAAATGGACTCAACACCGCATATTAAACGCCTAAGAATGTACCTGACTAGTAAGTATCTTAAAACCTATGGATTGCTATGTCTCCGAAAGAGAATCAAGCATGTGTACAGGGGCATAAACGCAGCAGTGATAGGATTGGAGCGGTTCAGTGAGCAAATGAAGACCCTTTGAAGTCATATTGCATGGTACCCATTCCACGGGTTTCAACTACGCAGATTTTAGGTATTCTTCCTTCAGCTAAAACATGCATGTGGAACCCAGAGTATGATCAACCATGTGATCGGTAGACGTGTTTAAATATGTCTCAGTTTTCCTCCCCTGGTACTCGGGTGCAACATTCCAGACGCTTTACTAACACTCTCCCGACTTGGAGAGTCAGTCCCTTTAACCTCCTGTTTGGCCCAGTTTGCAATTTCTGCGGAAGATGAACAGGAATAGCGAGAACCAATGAGAGGCTAGCTGGAGGTGTCTGGACGGGCAAATTTAACTCTCATTTCCCACCAGGAAGAGGAAATAACCAAAGGCTCAGCGTGCCGTACCGGAACCAGATTAGGGCCTGAAGCCATCCTGCGGTGTTGCGGCCAGCTCAAAAGAAAGCGAGTTGAAGAAAGGAGCTCAGGGGCACTGTAATTCACAAACCTGCAGAGTTATAAATGACAGCTATCGTCCAAAAATAGACTGAAGTAAGGCTGCCAAGAGGACTTGAAAGCGGGGCAGAATTGCAGGAAACCGATTTCAGGAGGTAGACTGGAATTGCATTGAAAGCATAGGAAAAGAGGCAGAACGTCCACAATGATGCACTTGGCCAAAAAGGGCGTATGCGTTTTTTCCTGAATATATTCAGGAAAAAACGCATACGCCCTTTTTGGCCAACCAAGCAAGCTTGCAAAGGAAATCTGCACTACAATGAAGTCTCACTTCCCCCCGGTCAAAAGGGCCATCTGAAAAAAGGGTAAAATCCAGAAAGGCAGGACAGGCCATGGAGAACTGGGAGCCTTGTTATGCTGATGGGCGGGATGTAAATTGCCAACAGACACTCAGGAGAAGTGTATGGTGTTTCCTGAAACATCTAAAAAACAAAGCAACAGAGCCTAGGGCACTTCCATTTATGGTCCTATAGCTTAGGGAAATTAAAATCAAAAAGACACAGCCACCCCAAAGGTTGGGACGCCTCCGTTTACAAGAACCTCGTTTACCGTACAAGTTCAATATCACAGAAAGTGAAAAATGGATAAAGAACTTGTCGTACTTACGTACAATGCAGTATCACTCAGCAATTAAATCTATGTCATCAGGCCCGTAGCAGCATAATGAGTGGATTCAGGTACGATGATTCTAACTGAAATAAGTCACACAGAAAAAGAAACATCATAAGATATCACTAATACACGGAATGTAAACTTGGCTACACAGGAACTGCATTCCAAAACAGAACAGGGTCTCAAATTTAGAAAACCAACTTATGCTTGCTTAAGGGGAAAGGTGAGTTGGGGTGCTGCATAAAACCAGAGTTTGAAATGAGCACAGATAAAGTTCCTTAAGCCAAATATGGAATAGACAAGAGCTACTCCTTGCTCAACGAAATGGACTCAACACCGCATATTAAATGCCTAAGAATGTAGCTGACTAGTAAGTATCTTAAAACCTATGGATTGCTATGTCTCCGAAAGAGAATCAAGCATGTGTACAGGGGCATAAATGCAGCAGTGATAGGATTGGAGAGGTTCGGTGAGCAAATGAAGACCCTTTGAAGTCATATTGCATGGTACCAATTCCACGGGTTTCAACTACCCAGGTTTAAGGTATTCTTCCTTCAGCTAAAACATGCATGTGGAACCCAGAGTATGATCAACCGTGTGAACAGGAGACGTGTTCAAATATGTCTCAGTTTTCGTACCCTGGTACTCGGGTGCAACATTCCAGACGCTTTACTAACACTCTCCCCACTTGGAGAGTCAGTCCCTTTAACCTCCTGTTTGGCCCAGTTTGCAATTTCTGTGGAAGATGAACAGGAATAGCGAGAACCAATGAGAGACTAGCTGGAGGAGTGTGGATGGGCAAATTTAACTCTCATTTCCCACCAGGAAGAGGAATTAACCAAAGGCTCAGCGTGCCGTGCCAGAACCAGATTAGGGCCTGAAGACATCCTGCGGTGTTGCGGCCAGGTCACAAGAAAGCGAGTTGAAGAAAGGAGCTCAGGAGCACTGTAATTCACAAACCTGCAGAGTTATAAATGACAGTTATCGTCCAAAAATAGACTGAAGTAAGGCTGCCAAGAGGACTTGAAAGCGGGGCAGAATTGCAGGAAACCGATTTCAGGAGGTAGACTGGAATTGCATTGAAAGCATAGGAAAAGAGGCAGAACGTCCACAATGATGCACTTGGCCAAAAAGGGCGTATGCGTTTTTTCCTGAATATATTCAGGAAAAAACGCATACGCCCTTTTTGGCCAACCAAGCAAGCTTGCAAAGGAAATCTGCACTACAATGAAGTCTCACTTCCCCCCGGTCAAAAGGACCATCTGAAAAAAGGGTAAAATCCAGAAAGGCAGGACAGGCCATGGAGAACTGGGAGCCTTGTTATGCTGATGGGTGGGATGTAAATTACCAACAGACACTCAGGAGAAGTGTATGGTGTTTCCTGAAACATCTAAAAAACAAAGCAACAGAGCCTAGGGCACTGCCACTTATGGTCCTATAGCTTAGGGAAATTAAAATCAAAAAGACACAGCCACCCCAAAGTTTGGGACGCCTCTGTTTACAAGAACCTCGTTTACAGTACAAGTTCAACATCGCAGAAAGTGAAAAATGGATAAAGAAGTTGTGGTATTTACTTACAAAGCAATATCACTCAGCAATGAAATCTGTGTCATCAGGCCCTTAGCAGCACAATGAGTGGATTCAGGTATGATGATTCTAACTGAAATAAGTCACACAGAAAAAGAAACATCATAAGATATCAGTAATACACGGAATGTAAACTTGGCTACACAGGAACTGAATTACAGAACAGAACAAGGTCTCAAATTTAGAAAACCAACTTATGCTTGCTTAAGGGGAAAGGTGAGTTGGGGTGCTGCATAAAACCAGAGATTGAAATGAGCACAGATAAAGTTCCTTAAGCCAAATATGGAATAGACAAGAGCTACTCCTTGCTCAACGAAATGGACTCAACACCCCATATTAAACGCCTAAGAATGTACCTGACTAGTAAGTATCTTAAAACCTATGGATTGCTATGTCTCCGAAAGAGAATCAAGCATGTGTACAGGGTCATAAACGCAGCAGTGATAGGATTGGAGAGGTTCGGTGAGCAAATGAAGACCCTTTGAAGTCATATTGCATGGTACCCATTCCACGGGTTTCAACTACCCAGGTTTTAGGTATTCTTCCTTCAGCTAAAACATGCATGTGGTACCCAAGTATGATCAACCATGTGAATGGGAGACGTGTTCAAATATGTCTCAGTTTTCCTCACCTGGTACTCGGGTGCAACATTCCAGACGCTTTACTAACACTCTCCCCACTTGGAAAGTCAGCGCCTTTAACCTCCTGTTTGGCCCAGTTTGCAATTTCTGCGGAAGATGAACAGGAAAAGCGAGAACAAATGAGAGGCTAGCTGGAGGTGTCTGGACGGGCAAATTTAACTCTCATTTCCCACCAGGAAGAGGAAATAACCAAAGGCTCAGTGTGCCGTGCCGGAACCAGATTAGGGCCTGAAGCCATCCTGCGGTGTTGCGGCCAGCTCAAAAGAAAGCGAGTTGTAGAAAGGAGCTCAGGGGCACTGTAATTCACAAACCTGCAGAGTTATAAATGACAGCTATCGTCCAAAAATAGACTGAAGTAAGGCTGCCAAGAGGACTTGAAAGCGGGGCAGAATTGCAGGAAACCGATTTCAGGAGGTAGACTGGAATTGCATTGAAAGCATAGGAAAAGAGGCAGAACGTCCACAATGATGCACTTGGCCAAAAAGGGCGTATGCGTTTTTTCCTGAATATATTCAGGAAAAAACGCATACGCCCTTTTTGGCCAACCAAGCAAGCTTGCAAAGGAAATCTGCACTACAATGAAGTCTCACTTCCCCCCGGTCAAAAGGGCCATCTGAAAAAAGTGTAAAATCCAGAAAGGCAGGACAGGCCATGGAGAACTGGGAGCCTTGTTATGCTGATGGGTGGGATGTAAATTGCCAACAACCACTCGGGAGAAGTGTATGGTGTTTCCTGAAACATCTAAAAAACAAAGCAACAGAACCTAGGGCACTTCCACTTATGGTCCTATAGGTTAGGGAAATTAAAATCAAAAAGACAAAGCCACCCCAAAGTTTGGAACGGCTCTGTTTACAAGAACCTCATTTACAGTACAAGTTCAACATCGCAGAAAGTGAAAAATGGATAAAGAAGTTGTGGTATTAACTTACAAAGCAATATCACTCAGCAATGAAATCTGTGTCATCAGGCACTTAGCAGCACAATGAGTGGATTCAGGTATGATGATTCTAACTGAAATAAGTCACACAGAAAAAGAAACATCATAAGATATCAGTAATACACGGAATGTAAACTTGGCTACACAGGAACTGAATTACAGAACAGAACAGGGTCTCACATTTAGAAAAACAACTTATGCTTGCTTAAGGGTAAAGTTGAGTTCGGGTGCTGCATAAAACCAGAGATTGAAATGAGCACAGATAAAGTTCCTTAAGCCAAATATGGAATAGACAAGAGCTACTCCTTGCTCAACGAAATGGACTCAACACCGCATATTAAACGCCTAAGAATGTACCTGACTAGTAAGTATCTTAAAACCTATGGATTGCTATGTCTCCGAAAGAGAATCAAGCATGTGTACAGGGGCATAAACGCAGCAGTGATAGGATTGGAGAGGTTCGGTGAGCAAATGAAGACCCTTTGAAGTCATATTGCATGGTACCCATTCCAAGGGTTTCAAATACCCAGGTTTAAGGTATTCTTCCTTCAGCTAAAAGATGCATGTTGAACCCAAGTATGATCAACCATGTGAATGGGAGACGTGTTCAAATATGTCTCAGTTTTCCTCCCCTGGTACTCGGGTGCAACATTCCAGACGCTTTACTAACACTCTCCCCACTTGGAAAGTCACCGCCTTTAACCTCCTGTTTGGCCCAGTTTGCAATTTCTGCGGAAGATGAACAGGAATAGCGAGAACCAATGAGAGGCTAGCTGGAGGTGTCTGGACGGGCAAATTTAACTCTCATTTCCCACCAGGAAGAGGAAATAACCAAAGGCTCAGTGTGCCGTGCCGGAACCAGATTAGGGCCTGAAGCCATCCTGCGGTGTTGCAGCCAGCTCAAAAGAAAGCGAGTTGAAGAAAGGAGCTCAGGGGCACTGTAATTCACAAACCTGCAGAGTTATAAATGACAGCTATCGTCCAAAAATAGACTGAAGTAAGGCTGCCAAGAGGACTTGAAAACGGGGCAGAATTGCAGGAAACCGATTTCAGGAGGTAGACTGGAATTGCATTGAAAGCATAGGAAAAGAGGCAGAACGTCCACAATGATGCACTTGGCCAAAAAGGGCGTATGCGTTTTTTCCTGAATATATTCAGGAAAAAACGCATACGCCCTTTTTGGCCAACCAAGCAAGCTTGCAAAGGAAATCTGCACTACAATGAAGTCTCACTTCCCCCCGGTCAAAAGGGCCATCTGAAAAAAGTGTAAAATCCAGAAAGGCAGGACAGGCCATGGATAACTGGGAGCCTTGTTATGCTGATGGGCGGGATGTAAATTGCCAACAAACACTCGGGAGAAGTGTATGGTGTTTCCTGAAACATCTAAAAAACAAAGCAACAGAGCCTAGGGCACTTCCACATATGGTCCTATAGCTTAGGGAATTTAAAATCAAAAAGACACAGCCACCCCAAAGTTTCGAACGTCTCTGTTTACAAGAACCTCGTTTACAGTACAAGTTCAACATCGCAGAAAGTGAAAAATGGATAAAAATGTTGTGGTATTTACTTACAAAGCAATATCACTAAGCAATGAAATCTGTGTCATCAGGCCCTTAGCAGCACAATGAGTGGATTCAGGTATGATGATTCTAACTGAAATAAGTCACACAGAAAAAGAAACATCATAAGATATCAGTAATACACGGAATGTAAACTTGGATACACAGGAACTGAATTACAGAACAGAACAGGGTCTCAAATTTAGAAAACCAACTTATGCTTGCTTAAGGGGAAAGGTGAGTTGGGGTGCTGCATAAAACCAGAGATTGAAATGAGCACAGATAAAGTTCCTTAAGCCAAATATGGAATAGACAAGTGCTACTCCTTGCTCAACGAAATGGACTCAACACCGCATATTAAACGCCTAAGAATGTACCTGACTAGTAAGTATCTTAAAACCTATAGATTGCTATGTCTCCGAAAGAGAATCAAGCATGTGTACAGGGGCATAAACGCAGCAGTGATAGGATTGGAGAGGTTCGATGAGCAAATGAAGACCCTTTGAAGTCATATTGCATGGTACCCATTCCACGGGTTTCAACTACCCAGGTTTTAGGTATTCTTCCTTCAGCTAAAACATGCATGTGGAACCCAGAGTATGATCAACCATGTGATCGGGAGACGTGTTCAAATATGTCTCAGTTTTCCTCCCCTGGTACTCGGGTGCAACATTCCAGACGCTTTACTAACACTCTCCCGACTTGGAGAGTCAGTCCCTTTAACCTCCTCTTTGGCCCAGTTTGCAATTTCTGCGGGGGATGAACAGGAATAGCGAGAACCAATGAGAGGCTAGCTGGAGGTGTCTGGACGGGCAAATTTAACTCTCATTTCCCACCAGGAAGAGGAATTAACCAAAGGCTCAGCATGCCGGGCCGGAACCAGATTAGGGCCTGAAGCCATCCTGCGGTGTTGTGGCCAGGTCACAAGAAAGCGAGTTGAAGAAAGGAGCTCAGGGGCACTGTAATTCACAAACCTGCAGAGTTATAAATGACAGCTATCGTCCACAAATAGACTGAAGTAAGGCTGCCAAGAGGACTTGAAAGCGGGGCAGAATTGCAGGGAACCGATTTCAGGAGGTAGACTGGAATTGCATTGAAAGCATAGGAAAAGAGGCAGAACGTCCACAATGATGCACTTGACCAAAAAGGGCGTATGCGTTTTTTCCTGAATATATTCAGGAAAAAACGCATACGCCCTTTTTGGCCAACCAAGCAAGCTTGCAAAGGAAATCTGCACTACAATGAAGTCTCACTTCCCCCCGGTCAAAAGGGCCATCTGAAAAAAGTGTAAAATCCAGAAAGGCAGGACAGGCCATGGAGAACAGGCAGCCTTGTTATGCTGATGGGCGGGATGTAAATTGCCAACAAACACTCGGGAGAAGTGTATGGTGTTTCCTGAAACATCTAAAAAACAAAGCAACAGAGCCTAGGGCACTTCCACTTATGGTCCTATAGCTTAGGGAATTTAAAATCAAAAAGACACAGCCACCCCAAAGTTTGGAACGGCTCTGTTTACAAGAACCTCGTTTACAGTACAAGTTCAACATCACAGAAAGTGAAAAATGGATAAAAAAGTTGTGGTATTTACTTACAAAGCAATATCACTCAGCAATGAAATCTGTGTCATCAGGCCCTTAGCAGCACAATGAGTGGATTCAGGTATGATGATTCTAACTGAAATAAGTCACACAGAAAAAGATACATCATAAGATATCAGTAATACACGGAATGTAAACTTGGCTACACAGGAACTGAATTACAGAACAGAACAGGGTCTCAAATTTAGAAAACCAACTTATGCTTGCTTAAGGGTAAAGGTGAGTTGGGGTGCTGCATAAAACCAGAGATTGAAATGAGCACAGATAAAGTTCCTTAAGCCAAATATGGAATAGACAAGAGCTACTCCTTGCTCAACGAAATGGACTCAACACCGCATATTAAACGCCTAAGAATGTACCTGACTAGTAAGTATCTTAAAACCTATGGATTGCTATGTCTCCGAAAGAGAATCAAGCATGTGTACAGGGGCATAAACGCAGCAGTGATAGGATTGGAGAGGTTCGGTGAGCAAATGAAGACCCTTTGAAGTCATATTGCATGGTACCCATTCCACGGGTTTCAACTACCCAGGTTTTAGGTATTCTTCCTTCAGCTAAAACATGCATGTGGAACCCAGAGTATGATCAACCATGTGATCGGGAGACGTGTTCAAATATGTCTCAGTTTTCCTCCCCTGGTACTCGGGTGCAACATTCTAGACGCTTTACTAACACTCTCCCCACTTGGAGAGTCAGTGCCTTTAACCTCCTGTTTGGCCCAGTTTGCAATTTCTGCGGAAGATGAACAGGAATAGCGATAACCAATGAGAGGCTAGCTGCAGGTGTCTGGACGGGCAAATTTAACTCTCATTTCCCACCAGGAAGAGGAATTAACCAAAGGCTCAGCATGCCGGGCCGGAACCAGATTAGGGCCTGAAGCCATCCTGCGGTGTTGCGGCCAGGTCACAAGAACGCGAGTTGAAGAAAGGAGCTCAGGGGCACTGTAATTCACAAACCTGCAGAGTTATAAATGACAGCTATCGTCAAAAATAGACTGAAGTAAGGCTGCCAAGAGGACTTGAAAGCGGGGCAGAATTGCAGGAAACCGATTTCAGGAGGTAGACTGGAATTGCATTGAAAGCATAGGAAAAGAGGCAGAACGTCCACAATGATGCACTTGGCCAAAAAGGGCGTATACGTTTTTTCCTGAATATATTCAGGAAAAAACGCATACGCCCTTTTTGGCCAACCAAGCAAGCTTGCAAAGGAAATCTGCACTACAATGAAGTCTCACTTCCCCCCGGTCAAAAGGGCCATCTGAAAAAAGTGTAAAATCCAGAAAGGCAGGACAGGCCATGGAGAACTGGGAGCCTTGTTATGCTGAAGGGCGGGATGTAAATTGCCAACAGACACTCGGGAGAAGTGTATGGTGTTTCCTGAAACATCTAAAAAACAAAGCAACAGAGCCTAGGGCACTGCCACTTATGGTCCTATAGCTTAGGGAATTTAAAATCAAAAAGACACAGCCACCCCAAAGTTTCGAACGCCTCTGTTTACAAGAACCTCGTTTACAGTACAAGTTCAACATCGCAGAAAGTGAAAAATGGATAAAAAAGTTGTGGTATTTACTTACAAAGCAATATCACTCAGCAATGAAATCTGTGTCATCAGGCCCTTAGCAGCACAATGAGTGGATTCAGGTATGATGATTCCAACTGAAATAAGTCACACAGAAAAAGAAACATCATAAGATATCAGTAATACACGGAATGGAAACTTGGCTACACAGGAACTGAATTACAGAACAGAACAGGGTCTCAAATTTAGAAAACCAACTTATGCTTGCTTAAGGGGAAAGGTGAGTTGGGGTGCTGCATAAAACCAGAGATTGAAATGAGCACAGATAAAGTTCCTTAAGCCAAATATGGAATAGACAAGAGCTACTCCTTGCTCAATGAAATGGACTCAACACCCCATATTAAACGCCTAAGAATGTACCTGACTAGTAAGTATCTTAAAACCTATGGATTGCTATGTCTCCAAAAGAGAATCAAGCGTGTGTACAGGGGCATAAACGCAGCAGTGATAGGATTGGAGAGGTTCGGTGAGCAAATGAAGACCCTTTGAAGTCATATTGCATGGTACCCATTCCACGGGTCTCAACTCTCCAGGTTTAAGGTATTCTTCCTACAGCTAAAACATGCATGTGGAACCCAGAGTATGATCAACCATGTGAACGGGAGACGTGTTCAAATATATCTCAGTTTTCCTCACCTGGTACTCGGGTGCAACATTCCAGACGCTTTACTAACACTCTCCCCACTTGGAGAGTCAGTCCCTTTAACCTCCTGTTTGGCCCAGTTTGCAATTTCTGCGGAAGATGAACAGGAATAGCGAGAACCAATGAGAGACTAGCTGGAGGTGTCTGGACGGGCAAATTTAACTCTCATTTCCCACCAGGAAGAGGAATTAACCAAAGGCTCAGCATGCCGTGCCGGATCCAGATTAGGGCCTGAAGCCATCCTGTGGTGTTGCGGCCAGGTCACAAGAAAGCGAGTTGAAGAAAGGAGCTCAGGGGCACTGTAATTCACAAACCTGCAGAGTTATAAATGACAGCTATCGTCCAAAAATAGACTGAAGTAAGGCTGCCAAGAGGACTTGAAAACGGGGCAGAATTGCAGGAAACCGATTTCAGGAGGTAGACTGGAATTGCATTGAAAGCATAGGAAAAGAGGCAGAACGTCCACAATGATGCACTTGACCAAAAAGGGCGTATGCGTTTTTTCCTGAATATATTCAGGAAAAAACGCATACGCCCTTTTTGGCCAACCAAGCAAGCTTGCAAAGGAAATCTGCACTACAATGAAGTCTCACTTCCCCCTGGGCAAAAGGGCCATCTGAAAAAAGTGTAAAATCCAGAAAGGCAGGACAGGCCATGGAGAACTGGGAGCCTTGTTATGCTGATGGGCGGGATGTAAATTGCCAACAACCACTCGGGAGAAGTGTATGGTGTTTCCTGAAACATCTAAAAAACAAAGCAACAGAGCCTAGCGCACTTCCACTTATGGTCCTATAGCTTAGGGAAATTAAAATGAAAAAGACACAGCCACCCCAAAGTTTGGAACGGCTCTGTTTACAAGAACCTCGTTTACAGTACAAGTTCAACATCGCAGAAAGTGAAAAATGGATAAAAAAGTTGTGGTATTTACTTACAAAGCAATATCACTCAGCAATGAAATCTGTGTCATCAGGCCCTTAGCAGCACAATGAGTGGATTCAGGTATGATGATTCTAACTGAAATAAGTCACACAGAAAAAGAAACATCATAAGATATCAGTAATACACGGAATGTAAACTTGGCTACACAGGAACTGAATTACAGAACAGAACAGGGTCTCAAATTTAGAAAACCAACTTATGCTTGCTTAAGGGGAAAGGTGAGTTGGGGTGCTGCATAAAACCAGAGATTGAAATGAGCACAGATAAAGTTCCTTAAGCCAAATATGGAATAGACAAGAGCTACTCCTTGCTCAACGAAATGGACTCAACACCGCATATTAAACGCCTAAGAATGTACCTGACTAGTAAGTATCTTAAAACCTATGGATTGCTATGTCTCCGAAAGAGAATCAAGCATGTGTGCAGGTGCATAAACGCAGCAGTGATAGGATTGGAGAGGTTCGGTGAGCAATGAAGACCCTTTGAAGTCATATTGCATGGTACCCAATACACGGGTTTCAACTACCCAGGTTTTAGGTATTCTTCCTTCAGCTAAAACATGCATGTGGAACCTAGAGTATGATCAACCATGTGATCGGTAGACGTGTTCAAATATGTCTCAGTTTTCGTACCCTGGTACTCGGGTGCAACATTCCAGACGCTTTACTAACACTCTCCCCACTTGGAGAGTCAGCGCCTTTAACCACCTGTTTGGCACAGTTTCCAATTTCTGCGGAAGATGAACAGGAATAGCGAGAACCAATGAGAGGCTAGCTGGAGATGTCTGGACGGGCAAATTTAACTCTCATTTCCCACCAGGAAGAGGAAATAACCAAAGGCTCAGCGTGCCGTACCGGAACCAGATTAGGGCCTGAAGCCATCCTGCGGTGTTGCGGCCAGGTCACAAGAAAGCGAGTTGAAGAAAGGAGCTCAGGGGCACTGTAATTCACAAACCTGCAGAGTTATAAATGACAGCTATCGTCCAAAAATAGACTGAAGTAAGGCTGCCAAGAGGACTTGAAAGCGGGGCAGAATTGCAGGAAACCGATTTCAGGAGGTAGACTGGAATTGCATTGAAAGCATAGGAAAAGAGGCAGAACGTCCACAATGATGCACTTGGCCAAAAAGGGCGTATGCGTTTTTTCCTGAATATATTCAGGAAAAAACGCATACGCCCTTTTTGGCCAACCAAGCAAACTTGCAAAGGAAATCTGCACTACAATGAATTCTCACTTCCCCCCGGTCAAAAGGGCCATCTGAAAAAAGTGTAAAATCCAGAAAGGCAGGACAGGCCATGGAGAACTGGGAGCCTTGTTATGCTGATGGGCGGGATGTAAATGGCCAACAGACACTCAGGAGAAGTGTATGGTGTTTCCTGAAACATCTAAAAAACAAAGCAACAGAGCCGAGGGCACTTGCGCTTATGGTTCTATAGCTTAGGGAAATTAAAATCAAAAAGACACAGCCACCCCAAATTTTGGGACGCCTCCGTTTACAAGAACCTCGTTTACCGTACAAGTTCAATATCACAGAAAGTGAAAAATGGATAAAGAACTTGTGGTACTTACGTACAATGCAGTATCACTCAGCAATGAAATCTATGTCATCAGGCCCGTAGCAGCATAATGAGTGGATTCAGGTACGATGATTCTAACTGAAATAAGTCACACAGAAAAAGAAACATCATAAGATATCACTAATACACGGAATGTAAACTTGGCTACACAGGAACTGCATTCCAAAACAGAACAGGGTCTCAAATTTAGAAAACCAACTTATGCTTGCTTAAGATGAAAGGTGAGTTGGGGTGCTGCATAAAACCAGAGATTGAAATGAGCACAGATAAAGTTCCTTAAGCCAAATATGGAATACACTAGAGCTACTCCTTGCTCAACGAAATGGACACAAAACACCATATTAAACGCCTAGGAATGCACCTGACTAGTAAGTATCTTAAAACCTATGGATTGCTATGTCTCCGAAAGAGAATCAAGCATGTGTACAGGGGCATAAACGCAGCTGTGATAGGATTGGAGAGGTTCGGTGAGAAAATGAAGACCCTTTGAAGTCATATTGCATGGTACCCATTCCACGGCTTTCACCTACCCAGGTTTAAGGTATTCTTCCTTCAGCTAAAACATGCATGTGGAACCTAGAGTATGATCAACCATGTGATCGGGAGACGTGTTCAAATATGTCTCAGTTTTCCTCCCCTGGTACTCGGGTGCAACATTCCAAACGCTTTACTAACACTCTCCCGACTTGGAGAGTCAGTCCCTTTAACCTCCTGTTTGGCCCAGTTTGCAATTTCTGCGGAAGATGAACAGGAATAGGGAGAACCAATGAGAGACTAGCTGGAGGTGTCTGAACGGGCAAATTTAACTCTCATTTCCCACCAGGAAGAGGAATTAACCAAAGGCTCAGCGTGCCATGCTGGAACCAGATTAGGGCCTGAAGCCATCCTGCGGTGTTGCGGCCAGGTCACAAGAAAGCGAGTTGAAGAAAGGAGCTCAGGGGCACTGTAATTCACAAACCTGCAGAGTTATAAATGACAGCTATCGTCCAAAAATAGACTGAAGTAAGGCTGCCAAGAGGACTTGAAAGCGGGGCAGAATTGCAGGAAACCGATTTCAGGAGGTAGACTGGAATTGCATTGAAAGCATAGGAAAAGAGGCAGAACGTCCACAATGATGCACTTGGCCAAAAAGGGCGTATGCGTTTTTTCCTGAACATATTCAGGAAAAAACGCATACGCCCTTTTTGGCCAACCAAGCAAACTTGCAAAGGAAATCTGCACTACAATGAAGTCTCACTTCTCCCCGGTCAAAAGGGCCATCTGAAAAAAGTGTAAAATCCAGAAAGGCAGGACAGGTCATGGAGAACTGGGAGCCTTGTTATGCTGATGGGCGGGATGTAATTTGCCAACAACCACTCGGGAGAAGTGTATGGTGTTTCCTGAAACATCTAAAAAACAAAGCAACAGAGCCTAGGGCACTTCCACTTATGGTCCTATAGCTTAGGGAAATTAAAATCAAAAAGACACAGCCACCCCAAAGTTTGGGACGCCTCTTTTTACAAGAACTTCGTTTACCGTACAAGTTCAATATCACAGAAAGTGAAAAATGGATAAAGAACTTGTGGTACTTACGAACAATGCAGTATCACTCAGCAATGAAATCTATGTCATCAGGCCTGTAGCAGCATAATCAGTGGATTCAGGTACGATGATTCTAACTGAAATAAGTCACACAGAAAAAGAAACATCATAAGATATCACTAATACACGGATTGTAAACTTGGATACACAGGAACTGAATTACAGAACAGAACAGGTTCTCAAATTTAGAAAACCAACTTATGCTTGCTTAAGGGTAAAGGTGAGTTGGCGTGCTGCATAAAACCAGAGATTGAAATGAGCACAGATAAAGTTCCTTAAGCCAAATATGGAATAGACAAGAGCTACTCCTTGCTCAACGAAATGGACTCAACACCGCATATTAAACGCCTAAGAATGTACCTGACTAGTAAGTATCTTAAAACCTATGGATTGCTATGTCTCCAAAAGAGAATCAAGCATGTGTACAGGGGCATAAACGCAGCAGTGATAGGATTGGAGAGGTTCGGTGAGCAAATGAAGACCCTTTGAAGTCATATTGCATGGTACCCATTACACGGGTCTCAACTCTCCAGGTTTAAGGTATTCTTCCTTCAGCTAAAACATGCATGTGGAACCCAAGTATGATCAACCATGTGAACGGGAGACGTGTTCAAATATGTCTCAGTTTTCGTACCCTGGTACTCGGGTGCAACATTCCAGATGCTTTACTAACACTCTCCCGACTTGGAGAGTCAGTCCCTTTAACCTCCTGTTTGGCCCAGTTTGCAATTTCTGCGGAAGATAAACAGGAATAGCGAGAACCAATGAGAGACTAGCTGGAGGTGTCTGAACTGGCAAATTTAACTCTCATTTCCCACCAGGGAGAGGAATTAACCAAAGGCTCAGCGTGCCGAGCCGGAACCAGATTAGGGCCTGAAGCCATCCTGCGGTGTTGCGGCCAGGTCACAAGAAAGCGAGTTGAAGAAAGGAGCTCAGGGGCACTGTAATTCACAAACCTGCAGAGTTATAAATGACAGCTATCGTCCAAAAATAGACTGAAGTAAGGCTGCCAAGAGGACTTGAAAGCGGGGCAGAATTGCAGGAAACCGATTTCAGGAGGTAGATTGGAATTGCATTGAAAGCATAGGAAAAGAGGCAGAACGTCAACAATGATGCACTTGGCCAAAAAGGGCGTATGCGTTTTTTCCTGAATATATTCAGGAAAAAACGCATACGCCCTTTTTGGCCAACCAAGCAAGCTTGCAAAGCAAATCTGCACTACAATGAAGTCTCACTTCCCCCCGGTCAAAAGGGCCATCTGAAAAAAGTGTAAAATCCAGAAAGGCAGGACAGGCCATGGAGAACTGGGAGCCTTGTTATGCTGATGGGTGGGATGTAAATTGCCAACAGACACTCGGGAGAAGTGTATGGTGTTTCCTGAAACATCTAAAAAACAAAGCAACAGAGCCTAGGGCACTTCCACTTATGGTCCTATAGCTTAGGGAATTTAAAATCAAAAACACACAGCCACCCCAAAGTTTGGAACGGCTCTGTTTACAAGAACCTCGTTTACAGTACAAGTTCAACATCGCAGAAAGTGAAAAATGGATAAAAAAGTTGTGGTATTTACTTACAAAGCAATATCACTCAGCAATGAAATCTGTGTCATCAGGCCCTTAGCAGCACAATGAGTGGATTCAGGTATGATGATTCTAACTGAAATAAGTCACACAGAAAAAGAAACATCATAAGATATCAGTAATACACGGAATGTAAACTTGGCTACACAGGAACTGCATTCCAAAACAGAACAGGGTCTCAAATTTAGAAAACCAACTTATGCTTGCTTAAGGGGAAAGGTGAGTTGGGGTGCTGCATAAAACCAGAGATTGAAATGAGCACAGATAAAGTTCCTTAAGCCAAATATGGAATAGACAAGAGCTACTCCTTGCTCAACGAAATGGACTCAACACCCCATATTAAACGCCTAAGAATGTACCTGACTAGTAAGTATCTTAAAACCTATGGATTGCTATGTCTCCAAAAGAGAATCAAGCGTGTGTACAGGGGCATAAACGCAGCAGTGATAGGATTGGAGAGGTTCGGTGAGCAAATGAAGACCCTTTGAAGTCATATTGCATGGTACCCATTACACGGGTCTCAACTCTCCAGGTTTAAGGTATTCTTCCTTCAGCTAAAACATGCATGTGGAACCCAGAGTATGATCAACCATGTGAACGGGAGACGTGTTCAAATATGTCTCAGTTTTCCTCCCCTGGTACTCGGGTGCTACATTCCAGACGCTTTACTAACACTCTCCCCACTTGGAGAGTCAGTCCCTTTAACCTCCTTTTTGGCCCAGTTTGCAATTTCTGCGGAAGATGAACAGGAATAGCGAGAACCAATGAGAGACTAGCTGGAGGTGTCTGGACGGGCAAATTTAACTCTCATTTCCCACCAGGAAGAGGAAATAACCAAAGGCTCAGCGTGCCGTACCGGAATCAGATTAGGGCCTGAAGCCATCCTGCGGTGTTTCGGCCAGCTCAAAAGAAAGCGAGTTGAAGAAAGGAGCTCAGGGGCACTGTAATTCACAAACCTGCAGAGTTATAAATGATAGCTATCGTCCAAAAATAGACTGAAGTAAGGCTGCCAAGAGGACTTGAAAGCAGGGCAGAATTGCAGGAAACCGATTTCAGGAGGTAGACTGGAATTGCATTGAAAGCATAGGAAAAGAGGCAGAACGTCCACAATGATGTACTTGGCCAAAAAGGGCGTATGCGTTTTTTCCTGAATATATTCAGGAAAAAACGCATACGCCCTTTTTGGCCAACCAAGCAAGCTTGCAAAGGAAATCTGCACTACAATGAAGTCTCACTTCCCCCCGGTCAAAAGGGCCATCTGAAAAAAGTGTAAAATCCAGAAAGGCAACAGGCCATTGAGAACTGGGAGCCTTGTTATGCTGATGGGCGGTATGTAAATTGCAAACAGACACTTGGGAGAAGTGTATGGTGTTTCCTGAAACATCTAAAAAACAAAGCAACAGAGCCTAGGGCACTTCCACTTATGGTCCTATAGCTTAGGGAAATTAAAATCAAAAAGACACAGCCACCCCAAAGTTTGGAACGGCTCTGTTTACAAGAACCTCATTTACAGTACAAGTTCAACATCGCAGAAAGTGAAAAATGGATAAAGAAGTTGTGGTATTCACTTACAAAGCAATATCACTCAGCAATGAAATCTATGTCATCAGGCCCTTAGCAGGACAATGAGTGGATTCAGGTACGATGATTCTAACTGAAATAAGTCACACAGAAAAAGAAACATCATAAGATATCAGTAATACACGGAATGTAAACTTGGCTACACAGGAACTGCATTCCAAAACAGAACAGGGTCTCAAATTTAGAAAACCAACTTATGCTTGCTTAAGGGGAAAGGTGAGTTGGGGTGCTGCATAAAACCAGAGATTGAAATGAGCACAGATAAAGTTCCTTAAGCCAAATATGGAATAGACAAGAGCTACTCCTTGCTCAACGAAATGGACTCAACACCCCATATTAAACGCCTAAGAATGTACCTGACTAGTAAGTATCTTAAAACCTATGGATTGCTATGTCTCCAAAAGAGAATCAAGCGTGTGTACAGGGGCATAAACGCAGCAGTGATAGGATTGGAGAGGTTCGGTGAGCAAATGAAGACCCTTTGAAGTCATATTGCATGGTACCCATTACACGGGTCTCAACTCTCCAGGTTTAAGGTATTCTTCCTTCAGCTAAAACATGCATGTGGAACCCAGAGTATGATCAACCATGTGAATGGGAGACGTGTTCAAATATGTCTCAGTTTTCCTCCCCTGGTACTCGGGTGCTACATTCCAGACGCTTTACTAACACTCTCCCCACTTGGAGAGTCAGTCCCTTTAACCTCCTTTTTGGCCCAGTTTGCAATTTCTGCGGAAGATGAACAGGAATAGCGAGAACCAATGAGAGACTAGCTGGAGGTGTCTGGACGGGCAAATTTAACTCTCATTTCCCACCAGGAAGAGGAAATAACCAAAGGCTCAGCGTGCCGTACCGGAATCAGATTAGGGCCTGAAGCCATCCTGCGGTGTTGCGGCCAGCTCAAAAGAAAGCGAGTTGAAGAAAGGAGCTCAGGGGCACTGTAATTCACAAACCTGCAGAGTTATAAATGATAGCTATCGTCCAAAAATAGACTGAAGTAAGGCTGCCAAGAGGACTTGAAAGCAGGGCAGAATTGTAGGAAACCGATTTCAGGAGGTAGACTGGAATTGCATTGAAAGCATAGGAAAAGAGGCAGAACGTCCACAATGATGCACTTGGCCAAAAAGGGCGTATGCGTTTTTTCCTGAATATATTCAGGAAAAAACGCATACGCCCTTTTTGGCCAACCAAGCAAGCTTGCAAAGGAAATCTGCACTACAATGAAGTCTCACTTCCCCCCGGTCAAAAGGGCCATCTGAAAAAAGTGTAAAATCCAGAAAGGCAGGACAGGCCATGGAGAACTGGGAGCCTTGTTATGTTGATGGGCGGGATGTAAATTGCCAACAACCACTCGGGAGAAGTGTATGGTGTTTCCTGAAACATCTAAAAAACAAAGCAACAGAACCTAGGGCACTTCCACTTATGGTCCTATAGCTTAGGGAAATTAAAATCAAAAAGACACAGCCACCCCAAAGTTTGGATCGGCTCTGTTTACAAGAACCTCGTTTACAGTACAAGTTCAACATCGCAGAAAGTGAAAAATGGATAAAGAAGTTGTGGTATTCACTTACAAAGCAATATCACTCAGCAATGAAATCTATGTCATCAGGCCCTTAGCAGGACAATGAGTGGATTCAGGTACGATGATTCTAACTGAAATAAGTCACACAGAAAAAGAAACATCATAAGATATCAGTAATACACGGAATGTAAACTTGGCTACACAGGAACTGCATTCCAAAACAGAACAGGGTCTCAAATTTAGAAAACCAACTTATGCTTGCTTAAGGGGAAAGGTGAGTTGGGGTGCTGCATAAAACCAGAGATTGAAATGAGCACAGATAAAGTTCCTTAAGCCAAATATGGAATAGACAAGAGCTACTCCTTGCTCAACGAAATGGACTCAACACCCCATATTAAACGCCTAAGAATGTACCTGACTAGTAAGTATCTTAAAACCTATGGATTGCTATGTCTCCAAAAGAGAATCAAGCGTGTGTACAGGGGCATAAACGCAGCAGTGATAGGATTGGAGAGGTTCGGTGAGCAAATGAGGACCCTTTGAAGTCATATTGCATGGTACCCATTACACGGGTCTCAACTCTCCAGGTTTAAGGTATTCTTCCTTCAGCTAAAACATGCATGTGGAACCCAGAGTATGATCAACCATGTGAACGGGAGACGTGTTCAAATATGTCTCAGTTTTCCTCCCCTGGTACTCGGGTGCTACATTCCAGACGCTTTACTAACACTCTCCCCACTTGGAGAGTCAGTCCCTTTAACCTCCTTTTTGGCCCAGTTTGCAATTTCTGCGGAAGATGAACAGGAATAGCGAGAACCAATGAGAGACTAGCTGGAGGTGTCTGGACGGGCAAATTTAACTCTCATTTCCCACCAGGAAGAGGAAATAACCAAAGGCTCAGCTTGCCGTGCCGGAACCAGATTAGGGCCTGAAGACATCCTGCGGTGTTGCGGCCAGCTCACAAGAAAGCGAGTTGAAGAAAGGAGCTCAGGGGCACTGTAATTCACAAACCTGCAGAGTTATAAATGACAGCTATCGTCCAAAAATAGACTGAAGTAAGGCTGCCAAGAGGACTTGAAAGCAGGGCAGAATTGCAGGAAACTGATTTCAGGAGGTAGACTGGAATTGCATTGAAAGCATAGGAAAAGAGGCAGAACGTCCACAATGATGCACTTGGCCAAAAAGGGCGTATGCGTTTTTTCCTGAATATATTCAGGAAAAAACGCATACGCCCTTTTTGGCCAACCAAGCAAGCTTGCAAAGGAAATCTGCACTACAATGAAGTCTCACTTCCCCTGGTCAAAAGGGACATCTGAAAAAAGTGTAAAATCCAGAAAGGCAGGACAGGCCATGGAGAACTGGGAGCCTTGTTATGCTGATGGGCGGGATGTAAATTGCCAACAACCACTAGGGAGAAGTGTATGGTGTTTCCTGAAACATCTAAAAAACAAAGCAACAGAACCTAGGGCACTTCCACTTATGGTCCTATAGCTTAGGGAATTTAAAATCAAAAAGACACAGCCACCCCAAAGTTTGGAACGGCTCTGTTTACAAGAACCTCGTTTACCGTACAAGTTCAACATCGCAGAAAGTGAAAAATGGGTAAAGAAGTTGTGGTATTCACTTACAAAGCAATATCACTCAGCAATGAAATCTATGTCATCAGGCCCGTAGCAGCATAATGAGTGGATTCAGGTACGATGATTCTAACTGAAATAAGTCACACAGAAAAAGAAACATCATAAGATATCACTAATACACGGAATGTAAACTTGGCTACACAGGAACTGCATTCCAAAACAGAACAGGGTCTCAAATTTAGAAAACCAACTTATGCTTGCTTAAGGGGAAAGGTGAGTTGGGGTGCTGCATAAAACCAGAGATTGAAATGAGCACAGATAAAGTTCCTTAAGCCAAATATGGAATAGACAAGAGCTACTCCTTGCTCAATGAAATGGACTCAACACCCCATATTAAACGCCTAAGAATGTACCTGACTAGTAAGTATCTTAAAACCTATGGATTGCTATGTCTCCAAAAGAGAATCAAGCGTGTGTACAGGGGCATAAACGCAGCAGTGATAGGATTGGAGATGTTCGGTGAGCAAATGAAGACCCTTTGAAGTCATATTGCATGGTACCCATTACACGGGTCTCAACTCTCCAGGTTTAAGGTATTCTTCCTTCAGCTAAAACATGCATGTGGAACCCAGAGTATGATCAACCATGTGAACGGGAGACGTGTTCAAATATGTCTCAGTTTTCCTCCCCTGGTACTCGGGTGCTACATTCCAGACGCTTTACTAACACTCTCCCCACTTGGAGAGTCAGTCCCTTTAACCTCCTGTTTGGCCCAGTTTGCAATTTCTGTGGAAGATGAACAGGAATAGCGAGAACCAATGAGAGGCTAGCTGGAGGTGTCTGGACGGGCAAATTCAACTCTCATTTCCCACCAGGAAGAGGAATTAACCAAAGGCTCAGCATGCCGGGCCGGCACCAGATTAGGGCCTGAAGCCATCCTGCGGTGTTGCGGCCAGCTCACAAGAAAGCGAGTTGAAGAAAGGAGCTCAGGGGCACTGTCATTCACAAACCTGCAGAGTTATAAATGACAGCTATCGTCCAAAAATAGACTGAAGTAAGGCTGCCAAGAGGACTTGAAAGCGGGGCAGAATTGCAGGAAACCGATTTCAGGAGGTAGACTGGAATTGCATTGAAAGCATAGGAAAAGAGGCAGAACGTCCACAATGATGCACTTGGCCAAAAAGGGCGTATGCGTTTTTTCCTGAATATATTCAGGAAAAAACGCATACGCCCTTTTTGGCCAACCAAGCAAGCTTGCAAAGGAAATCTGCACTACAATGAAGTCTCACTTCCCCTGGTCAAAAGGGACATCTGAAAAAAGTGTAAAATCCAGAAAGGCAGGACAGGCCATGGAGAACTGGGAGCCTTGTTATGCTGATGGGCGGGATGTAAATTGCCAACAACCACTCGGGAGAAGTGTATGGTGTTTCCTGAAACATCTAAAAAACAAAGCAACAGAACCTAGGGCACTTCCACTTATGGTCCTATAGCTTAGGGAAATTAAAATGAAAAAGACACAGCCACCCCAAAGTTTGGAACGGCTCTGTTTACAAGAACCTCGTTTACAGTACAAGTTCAACATCGCAGAAAGTGAAAAATGGATAAAGAAGTTGTGGTATTTACTTACAAAGCAATATCACTCAGCAATGAAATCTGTGTCATCAGGCCCTTAGCAGCACAATGAGTGGATTCAGGTATGATGATTCTAACTGAAATAAGTCACACAGAAAAAGAAACATCATAAGATATCACTAATACATGGAATGTAAACTTGGCTACACAGGAACTGCATTCCAAAACAGAACAGGGTCTCAAATTTAGAAAACCAACTTATGCTTGCTTAAGGGGAAAGGTGAGTTGGGGTGCTGCATAAAACCAGAGATTGAAATGAGCACAGATAAAGTTCCTTAAGCCAAATATGGAATAGACAAGAGCTACTCCTTGCTCAACGAAATGGACTCAAAACCCCATATTAAACGCCTAAGAATGTACCTGACTAGTAAGTATCTTAAAACCTATGGATTGCTATGTCTCCAAAAGAGAATCAAGCGTGTGTACAGGGGCATAAACGCAGCAGTGATAGGATTGGAGAGGTTCGGTGAGCAAATGAAGACCCTTTGAAGTCATATTGCATGGTACCCATTACACGGGTCTCAACTCTCCAGGTTTAAGGTATTCTTCCTTCAGCTAAAACATGCATGTGGAACCCAGAGTATGATCAACCATGTGAACGGGAGACGTGTTCAAATATGTCTCAGTTTTCCTCCCCTGGTACTCGGGTGCAACATTCCAGACGCTTTACTAACACTCTCCCGACTTGGAGAGTCAGTCCCTTTAACCTCCTGTTTGGCCCAGTTTGCAATTTCTGCGGAAGATGAACAGGAATAGAGAGAACCAATGAGAGGCTAGCTGGAGGTGTCTGGACGGGCAAATTCAACTCTCATTTCCCACCAGGAAGAGGAATTAACCAAAGGCTCAGCATGCCGGGCCGGAACCAGATTAGGGCCTGAAGCCATCCTGCGGTGTTGCGGCCAGGTCACAAGAAAGCGAGTTGAAGAAAGGAGCTCAGGGGCACTGTAATTCACAAACCTGCAGAGTTATAAATGACAGCTATCGTCCAAAAATAGACTGAAGTAAGGCTGCCAAGAGGACTTGAAAGCGGGGCAGAATTGCAGGAAACCGATTTCAGGAGGTAGACTGGAATTGCATTGAAAGCATAGGAAAAGAGGCAGAACGTCCACAATGATGCACTTGGCCAAAAAGGGCGTATGCGTTTTTTCCTGAATATATTCAGGAAAAAACGCATACGCCCTTTTTGGCCAACCAAGCAAGCTTGCAAAGGAAATCTGCACTACAATGAAGTCTCACTTCCCCCGGTCAAAAGGGCCATCTGAAAAAAGGGTAAAATCCAGAAAGGCAGGACAGGCCATGGAGAACTGGGAGCCTTGTTATGCTGATGGGCGGGATGTAATTTGCCAACAACCACTCGGGAGAAGTGTATGGTGTTTCCTGAAACATCTAAAAAACAAAGCAACAGAACCTAGGGCACTTCCACTTATGGTCCTATAGCTTAGGGAAATTAAAATGAAAAAGACACAGCCACCCCAAAGTTTGGAACGGCTCTGTTTACAAGAACCTCGTTTACAGTACAAGTTCAACATCGCAGAAAGTGAAAAATGGATAAAGAAGTTGTGGTATTTACTTACAAAGCAATATCACTCAGCAATGAAATCTGTGTCATCAGGCCCTTAGCAGCACAATGAGTGGATTCAGGTATGATGATTCTAACTGAAATAAGTCACACAGAAAAAGAAACATCATAAGATATCACTAATACATGGAATGTAAACTTGGCTACACAGGAACTGCATTCCAAAACAGAACAGGGTCTCAAATTTAGAAAACCAACTTATGCTTGCTTAAGGGGAAAGGTGAGTTGGGGTGCTGCATAAAACCAGAGATTGAAATGAGCACAGATAAAGTTCCTTAAGCCAAATATGGAATAGACAAGAGCTACTCCTTGCTCAACGAAATGGACTCAAAACCCCATATTAAACGCCTAAGAATGTACCTGACTAGTAAGTATCTTAAAACCTATGGATTGCTATGTCTCCAAAAGAGAATCAAGCGTGTGTACAGGGGCATAAACGCAGCAGTGATAGGATTGGAGAGGTTCGGTGAGCAAATGAAGACCCTTTGAAGTCATATTGCATGGTACCCATTACACGGGTCTCAACTCTCCAGGTTTAAGGTATTCTTCCTTCAGCTAAAACATGCATGTGGAACCCAGAGTATGATCAACCATGTGAACGGGAGACGTGTTCAAATATGTCTCAGTTTTCCTCCCCTGGTACTCGGGTGCAACATTCCAGACGCTTTACTAACACTCTCCCGACTTGGAGAGTCAGTCCCTTTAACCTCCTGTTTGGCCCAGTTTGCAATTTCTGCGGAAGATGAACAGGAATAGCGAGAACCAATGAGAGGCTAGCTGGAGGTGTCTGGACGGGCAAATTCAACTCTCATTTCCCACCAGGAAGAGGAATTAACCAAAGGCTCAGCATGCCGGGCCGGAACCAGATTAGGGCCTGAAGCCATCCTGCGGTGTTGCGGCCAGGTCACAAGAAAGCGAGTTGAAGAAAGGAGCTCAGGGGCACTGTAATTCACAAACCTGCAGAGTTATAAATGACAGCTATCGTCCAAAAATAGACTGAAGTAAGGCTGCCAAGAGGACTTGAAAGCGGGGCAGAATTGCAGGAAACCGATTTCAGGAGGTAGACTGGAATTGCATTGAAAGCATAGGAAAAGAGGCAGAACGTCCACAATGATGCACTTGGCCAAAAAGGGCGTATGCGTTTTTTCCTGAATATATTCAGGAAAAAACGCATACGCCCTTTTTGGCCAACCAAGCAAGCTTGCAAAGGAAATCTGCACTACAATGAAGTCTCACTTCCCCCGGTCAAAAGGGCCATCTGAAAAAAGGGTAAAATCCAGAAAGGCAGGACAGGCCATGGAGAACTGGGAGCCTTGTTATGCTGATGGGCGGGATGTAATTTGCCAACAACCACTCGGGAGAAGTGTATGGTGTTTCCTGAAACATCTAAAAAACAAAGCAACAGAACCTAGGGCACTTCCACTTATGGTCCTATAGCTTAGGGAAATTAAAATGAAAAAGACACAGCCACCCCAAAGTTTGGAACGGCTCTGTTTACAAGAACCTCGTTTACAGTACAAGTTCAACATCGCAGAAAGTGAAAAATGGATAAAGAAGTTGTGGTATTTACTTACAAAGCAATATCACTCAGCAATGAAATCTGTGTCATCAGGCCCTTAGCAGCACAATGAGTGGATTCAGGTATGATGATTCTAACTGAAATAAGTCACACAGAAAAAGAAACATCATAAGATATCACTAATACACGGAATGTAAACTTGGCTACACAGGAACTGCATTCCAAAACAGAACAGGGTCTCAAATTTAGAAAACCAACTTATGCTTGCTTAAGGGGAAAGGTGAGTTGGGGTGCTGCATAAAACGAGATTGAAATGAGCACAGATAAAGTTCCTTAAGCCAAATATGGAATAGACAAGAGCTACTCCTTGCTCAACGAAATGGACTCAAAACCCCATATTAAACGCCTAAGAATGTACCTGACTAGTAAGTATCTTAAAACCTATGGATTGCTATGTCTCCAAAAGAGAATCAAGCGTGTGTACAGGGGCATAAACGCAGCAGTGATAGGATTGGAGAGGTTCGGTGAGCAAATGTAGACCCTTTGAAGTCATATTGCATGGTACCCATTACACGGGTCTCAACTCTCCAGGTTTAAGGTATTCTTCCTTCAGCTAAAACATGCATGTGGAACCCAGAGTATGATCAACCATGTGAACGGGAGACGTGTTCAAATATGTCTCAGTTTTCCTCCCCTGGTACTCGGGTGCAACATTCCAGACGCTTTACTAACACTCTCCCGACTTGGAGAGTCAGTCCCTTTAACCTCCTCTTTGGCCCAGTTTGCAATTTCTGCGGAAGATGAACAGGAATAGCGAGAACCAATGAGAGGCTAGCTGGAGGTGTCTGGACGGGCAAATTCAACTCTCATTTCCCACCAGGAAGAGGAATTAACCAAAGGCTCAGCATGCCGGGCCGGAACCAGATTAGGACCTGAAGCCATCCTGTGGTGTTGCGGCCAGGTCACAAGAAAGCGAGTTGAAGAAAGGAGCTCAGGGGCACTGTAATTCACAAACCTGCAGAGTTATAAATGACAGCTATCGTCCAAAAATAGACTGAAGTAAGGCTGCCAAGAGGACTTGAAAGCGGGGCAGAATTGCAGGAAACCGATTTCAGGAGGTAGACTGGAATTGCATTGAAAGCATAGGAAAAGAGGCAGAACGTCCACAATGATGCACTTGGCCAAAAAGGGCGTATGCGTTTTTTCCTGAATATATTCAGGAAAAAACGCATATGCCCTTTTTGGCCAACCAAGCAAGCTTGCAAAGGAAATCTGCACTACAATGAAGTCTCACTTCCCCCCGGTCAAAAGGGCCATCTGAAAAAAGGGTAAAATCCAGAAAGGCAGGACAGGCCATGGAGAACTGGGAGCCTTGTTATGCTGATGGGCGGGATGTAAATTGCCAACAACCACTCGGGAGAAGTGTATGGTGTTTCCTGAAACATCTAAAAAACAAAGCAACAGAACCTAGGGCACTTCCACTTATGGTCCTATAGCTTAGGGAAATTAAAATCAAAAAGACACAGCCACCCCAAAGTTTGGAACGGCTCTGTTTACAAGAACCTCGTTTACAGTACAAGTTCAATATCACAGAAAGTGAAAAATGGATAAAGAACTTGTGGTACTTACGTACAATGCAGTATCACTCAGCAATGAAATCTATGTCATCAGGCCCGTAGCAGCACAATGAGTGGATTCAGGTACGATGATTCTAACTGAAATAAGTCACACAGAAAAAGAAACATCATAAGATATCACTAATACACGGAATGTAAACTTGGCTACACAGGAACTGCATTCCAAAACAGAACAGGGTCTCAAATTTAGAAAACCAACTTATGCTTGCTTAAGGGGAAAGGTGAGTTGGGGTGCTGCATAAAATCAGAGATTGAAATGAGCACAGATAAAGTTCCTTAAGCCAAATATGGAATAGACAAGAGCTACTCCTTGCTCAACGAAATGGACTCAACACCGCATATTAAACGCCTAAGAATGTACCTGACTAGTAAGTATCTTAAAACCTATGGATTGCTATGTCTCCGAAAGAGAATCAAGCATGTGTACAGGGGCATAAACGCAGCAGTGATAGGATTGGAGCGGTTCAGTGAGCAAATGAAGACCCTTTGAAGTCATATTGCATGGTACCCATTCCACGGGTTTCAACTACGCAGATTTTAGGTATTCTTCCTTCAGCTAAAACATGCATGTGGAACCCAGAGTATGATCAACCATGTGATCGGTAGACGTGTTTAAATATGTCTCAGTTTTCCTCCCCTGGTACTCGGGTGCAACATTCCAGACGCTTTACTAACACTCTACCGACTTGGAGAGTCAGCGCCTTTAACCTCCTGTTTGGCCCAGTTTGCAATTTCTTGGAAGATGAGCAGGAATAGCGAGAACCAATGAGAGACTAGCTGGAGGTGTCTGGACGGGCAAATTTAACTCTCATTTCCCACCAGGAAGAGGAAATAACCAAAGGCTCAGCGTGCCGTGCCGGAACCAGATTAGGGCCTGAAGACATCCTGCGGTGTTGCGGCCAGGTCACAAGAAAGCGAGTTGAAGAAAGGAGCTCAGGGGCACTGTAATTCACAAACCTGCAGAGTTATAAATGACAGCTATCGTCCAAAAATAGACTGAAGTAAGGCTGCCAAGAGGACTTGAAAGCGGGGCAGAATTGCAGGAAACCGATTTCAGGAGGTAGACTGGAATTGCATTGAAAGCATAGGAAAAGAGGCAGAACGTCCACAATGATGCACTTGGCCAAAAAGGGCGTATGCGTTTTTTCCTGAATATATTCAGGAAAAAACACATACGCCCTTTTTGGCCAACCAAGCAAGCTTGCAAAGGAAATCTGCACTACAATGAAGTCTCACTTCCCCCCGGTCAAAAGGGCCATCTGAAAAAAGGGTAAAATCCAGAAAGGCAGGACAGGCCATGGAGAACTGGGAGCCTTGTTATGCTGATGGGCGGGATGTAAATTGCCAACAACCACTCGGGAGAAGTGTATGGTGTTTCCTGAAACATCTAAAAAACAAAGCAACAGAACCTAGGGCACTTCCACTTATGGTCCTATAGCTTAGGGAATTTAAAATCAAAAAGACACAGCCACCCCAAAGTTTGGAACGGCTCTGTTTACAAGAACCTCGTTTACAGTACAAGTTCAACATCACAGAAAGTGAAAAATGGATAAAGAAGTTGTGGTATTTACTTACAAAGCAATATCACTCAGCAATGAAATCTGTGTCATCAGGCCCTTAGCAGCACAATGAGTGGATTCAGGTATGATGATTCTAACTGACATAAGTCACACAGAAAAAGAAACATCATAAGATATCAGTAATACACGGAATGTAAACTTGGCTACACAGGAACTGCATTCCAAAACAGAACAGGGTTTCAAATTTAGAAAACCAACTTATGCTTGCTTAAGGGGAAAGGTGAGTTGGGCTGCTGCATAAAACCAGAGATTGAAATGAGCACAGATAAAGTTCCTTAAGCCAAATATGGAATAGACAAGAGCTACTCCTTGCTCAACGAAATGGACTCAACACCCCATATTAAACGCCTAAGAATGTACCTGAATAGTAAGTATCTTAAAACCTATGGATTGCTATGTCTCCAAAAGAGAATCAAGCATGTGTACAGGGGCATAAACGCAGCAGTGATAGGATTGGAGAGGCTCGGTGAGCAAATGAAGACCCTTTGAAGTCACATTGCATGGTACCCATTACACGGGTCTCAACTCTCCAGGTTTAAGGTATTCTTCCTTCAGCTAAAACATGCATGTGGAACCCAGAGTATGATCAACCATGTGAACGGGAGACGTGTTCAAATATGTCTCAGTTTTCCTCCCCTGGTACTCGGGTGCAACATTCCAGACGCTTTACTAACACTCTCCCCACTTGGAGAGTCAGTCCCTTTAACCTCCTGTTTGGCCCAGTTTGCAATTTCTGCGGAAAATGAACAGGAATAGTGAGAACCAATGAGAGACTAGCTGGAGGTGTCTGAACGGGCAAATTTAACTCTCATTTCCCACCAGGAAGAGGAATTAACCAAAGGCTCAGCATGCCGGGCCGGAACCAGATTAGGGCCTGAAGCCATCCTGCGGTGTGGCGGCCAGGTCACAAGAAAGCAAGTTGAAGAAAGGAGCTCAGGGGCACTGTAATTCACAAACCTGCAGAGTTATAAATGACAGCTATCGTCCAAAAATAGACTGAAGTAAGGCTGCCAAGAGGACTTGAAAGCGGGGCAGAATTGCAGGAAACCGATTTCAGGAGGTAGACTGGAATTGCATTGAAAGCATAGGAAAAGAGGCAGAACGTCCACAATGATGCACTTGGCCAAAAAGGGCGTATGCGTTTTTTCCTGAATATATTCAGGAAAAAACGCATACGCCCTTTTTGGCCAACCAAGCAAGCTTGCAAAGGAAATCTGCACTACAATGAAGTCTCACTTCCCCCCGGTCAAAAGGGCCATCTGAAAAAAGTGTAAAATCCAGAAAGGCAGGACAGGCCATGGAGAACTGGGAGCCTTGTTATGCTGATGGGCGGGATGTAAATTGCCAACAACCACTCGGGAGAAGTGTATGGTGTTTCCTGAAACATCTAAAAAACAAAGCAACAGAGCCTAGGGCACTTCCACTTATGGTCCTATAGCTTAGGGAATTTAAAATCAAAAAGACACAGCCACCCCAAAGTTTGGAACGGCTCTGTTTACAAGAACCTCGTTTACAGTACAAGTTCAACATCGCAGAAAGTGAAAAATGGAGAAAGAAGTTGTGGTATTTACTTACAAAGCAATATCACTCAGCAATGAAATCTGTGTCATCAGGCCCTTAGCAGCACAATGAGTGGATTCAGGTATGATGATTCTAACTGAAATAAGTCACACAGAAAAAGAAACATCATAAAATATCAGTAATACACGGAATGTAAACTTGGCTACACAGGAACTGAATTACAGAACAGAACAGGGTCTCAAATTTAGAAAACCAACTTATGCTTGCTTAAGGGGAAAGGTGAGTTGGGGTGCTGCATAAAACCAGAGATTGAAATGAGCACAGATAAAGTTCCTTAAGCCAAATATGGAATAGACAAGAGCTACTCCTTGCTCAACGAAATGGACTCAACACCGCATATTAAACGCCTAAGAATGTACCTGACTAGTAAGTATCTTAAAACCTATGGATTGCTATGTCTCCGAAAGAGAATCAAGCATGTGTACAGGGGCATAAATGCAGCAGTGATAGGATTGGAGAGGTTCGGTGAGCAAATGAAGACCCTTTGAAGTCATATTGCATGGTACCCATTCCACGGGTTTCAACTACCCAGGTTTTAGTTATTCTTCCTTCAGCTAAAACATGCATGTGGAACCCAAGTATGATCAACCATGTGATCGGGAGACGTGTTCAAATATGTCTCAGTTTTCCTCCCCTGGTACTCGGGTGCAACATTCCAGACGCTTTACTAACACTCTCCCCACTTGGAGAGTCAGCGCCTTTAACCTCCTGTTTGGCCCAGTTTGCAATTTCTGCGGAAGATGAACAGGAATAGCGAGAACCAATGAGAGGCTAGCTGGAGGTGTCTGGACGGGCAGATTTAACTCTCATTTCCCACCAGGAAGAGGAAATAACCAAAGGCTCAGTGTGCCGTGCCGGAACCAGATTAAGGCCTGAAGCCATCCTGCGGTGTTGCGGCCAGCTCACAAGAAAACGAGTTGAAGAAAGGAGCTCAGGGGCACTGTAATTCACAAACCTGCAGAGTTATAAATGACAGCTATCGTCCAAAAATAGACTGAAGTAAGGCTGCCAAGAGGACTTGAAAGCGGGGCAGAATTGCAGGAAACCGATTTCAGGAGGTAGACTGGAATTGCATTGAAAGCATAGGAAAAGAGGCAGAACGTCCACAATGATGCACTTGGCCAAAAAGGGCGTATGCGTTTTTTCCTGAATATATTCAGGAAAAAACGCATACGCCCTTTTTGGCCAACCAAGCAAGCTTGCAAAGGAAATCTGCACTACAATGAAGTCTCACTTCCCCCCGGTCAAAAGGGCCATCTGAAAAAAGTGTAAAATCCAGAAAGGCAGGACAGGCCATGGAGAACTGGGAGCCTTGTTATGCTGATGGGCGGGATGTAAATTGCCAACAACCACTCGGGAGAAGTGTATGGTGTTTCCTGAAACATCTAAAAAACAAAGCAACAGAACCTAGGGCACTTCCACTTATGGTCCTATAGCTTAGGGAAATTAAAATGAAAAAGACACAGCCACCCCAAAGTTTGGAACGGCTCTGTTTACAAGAACCTCGTTTACAGTACAAGTTCAACATCGCAGAAAGTGAAAAATGGAGAAAGAAGTTGTGGTATTTACTTACAAAGCAATATCACGCAGCAATGAAATCTGTGTCATCAGGCCCTTAGCAGCACAATGAGTGGATTCAGGTATGATGATTCTAACTGAAATAAGTCACACAGAAAAAGAAACATCATAAGATATCAGTAATACACGGAATGTAAACTTGGCTACACAGGAACTGAATTACAGAACAGAACAGGGTCTCAAATTTAGAAAACCAACTTATGCTTGCTTAAGGGGAAAGGTGAGTTGGGGTGCTGCATAAAACCAGAGATTGAAATGAGCACAGATAAAGTTCCTTAAGCCAAATATGGAATAGACAAGAGCTACTCCTTGCTCAACGAAATGGACTCAACACCGCATATTAAACGCCTAAGAATGTACCTGACTAGTAAGTATCTTAAAACCTATGGATTGCTATGTCTCCGAAAGAGAATCAAGCATGTGTACAGGGGCATAAACGCAGCAGTGATAGGATTCGAGAGGTTCGGTGAGCAAATGAAGACCCTCTGAAGTCATAATGCATGGTACCCATTCCACGGGTTTCATCTACCCAGGTTTAAGGTATTCTTCCTTCAGCTAAAACATGCACGTGGAACCCAAGTATGATCAACCATGTGAACGGGAGACGTGTTCAAATATGTCTCAGTTTTCGTACCCTGGTACTCGGGTGCAACATTCCAGACGCTTTACTAACACTCTCCCCACTTGGAAAGTCAGCGCCTTTAACCTCCTGTTTGGCACAGTTTGCAATTTCTGCGGAAGATGAACAGGAATAGCGAGAACCAATGAGAGGCTAGCTGGAGGTGTCTGGAGGGGCAAATTTAACTCTCATTTCCCACCAGGAAGAGGAAATAACCAAAGGCTCAGCGTGCCGTGCTGGAACCAGATTAGGGCCTGAAGCCATCTTGCGGTGTTGTGGCCAGGTCACAAGAAAGCGAGTTGAAGAAACGAGCTCAGGGGCACTGTAATTCACAAACCTGCAGAGTTATAAATGACAGCTATCGTCCAAAAATAGACTGAAGTACGGCTGCCAAGAGGACTTGAAAGCGGGGCAGAATTGCAGGAAACCGATTTCAGGAGGTAGACTGGAATTGCATTGAAAGCATAGGAAAAGAGGCAGAACGTCCACAATGATGCACTTGGCCAAAAAGGGCGTATGCGTTTTTTCCTGAATATATTCAGGAAAAAACGCATACGCCCTTTTCGGCCAACCAAGCAAGCTTGCAAAGGAAATCTGCACTACAATGAAGTCTCACTTCCCCCCGGTCAAAAGGGCCATCTGAAAAAAGTGTAAAATCCAGAAAGACAGGACAGGCCATGGAGAACTGGGAGCCTTGTTATGCTGATGGGCGGGATGTAAATTGCCAACAACCACTAGGGAGAAGTGTATGGTGTTTCCTGAAACATCTAAAAAACAAAGCAACAGAACCTAGGGCACTTCCACTTATGGTCCTATAGCTTAGGGAAATTAAAATCAAAAAGACACAGCCACCCCAAAGTTTGGAACGGCTCTGTTTACAAGAACCTCGTTTACAGTACAAGTTCAACATCGCAGAAAGTGAAAAATGGATAAAGAAGTTGTGGTATTTACTTACAAAGCAATATCACTCAGCAATGAAATCTGTGTCATCAGGCCCTTAGAAGCACAATGAGTGGATTCAGGTATGATGATTCTAACTGAAATAAGTCACACAGAAAAAGAAACATCATAAGATATCACTAATACACGGAATGTAAACTTGGCTACACAGGAACTGAATTACAGAACAGAACAGGGTCTCAAATTTAGAAAACCAACTTATGCTTGCTTAAGGGGAAAGGTGAGTTGGGGTGCTGCATAAAACCAGAGATTGAAATGAGCACAGATAAAGTTCCTTAAGCCAAATATGGAATAGACAAGAGCTACTCCTTGCTCAACGAAATGGACTCAACACCGCATATTAAACGCCTAAGAATGTACCTGACTAGTAAGTATCTTAAAACCTATGGATTGCTATGTCTCCGAAAGAGAATCAAGCATGTGTACAGGGGCATAAACGCAGCAGTGATAGGATTGGAGAGGTTCGGTGAGCAAATGAAGACCCTTTGAAGTCATATTGCATGGTACCCATTCCACGGGTTTCAAATACCCAGGTTTAAGGTATTCTTCCTTCAGCTAAAACATGCATGTGGAACCCAAGTATGATCAACCATGTGAACGGGAGACGTGTTCAAATATGTCTCAGTTTTCCTCCCCTGGTACTCGCGTGCAACATTCCAGACTCTTTACTAACACTCTCCCCACTTGGAGAGTCAGCGCCTTTAACCTCCTGTTTGGCCCAGTTTGCAATTTCTGCAGAAGATGAACAGGAATAGCGAGAACCAATGAGAGGCTAGCTGGAGGTGTCTGGACGGGCAAATTTAACTCTCATTTCCCACCAGGAAGAGGAAATAACCAAAGGCTCAGTGTGCCGTACCGGAACCAGATTAGGGCCTGAAGCCATCCTGCGGTGTTGCGGCCAGCTCACAAGAAAGCGAGTTGAAGAAAGGAGCTCAGGGGCACTGTAATTCACAAACCTGCAGAGTTATAAATGACAGCTATCATCCAAAAATAGACTGAAGTAAGGCTGCCAAGAGGACTTGAAAGCGGGGCAGAATTGCAGGAAACTGATTTCAGGAGGTACACTGGAATTGCATTGAAAGCATAGGAAAAGAGGCAGAACGTCCACAATGATGCACTTGGCCAAAAAGGGCGTATGCGTTTTTTCCTGAATATATTCAGGAAAAAACGCATACGCCCTTTTTGGCCAACCAAGCAAGCTTGCAAAGGAAATCTGCACTACAATGAAGTCTCACTTCCCCCCGGTCAAAAGGGCCATCTGAAAAAAGTGTAAAATCCAGAAAGGCAACAGGCCATTGAGAACTGGGAGCCTTGTTATGCTGATGGGCGGGAGGTAAATTGCCAACAGACACTCGGGTGAAGTGTATGGTGTTTCCTGGAACATCTAAAAAACAAAGCAACAGAGCCTAGGGCACTTCCACTTATGGTCCTATAGCTTAGGGAAATTAATATCAAAAAGACACAGCAACCCCAAAATTTGGGACGGCTCTTTTTACAGGAATCTCTTCTACGGCACAAGTTAAATATCCCAGAGAGCAAATAATGGATAAAGAAGTTGCGGTACTTCTGTACAACAGAATACCACTCAGCAATGTAATCTATGTCACCAGGCCCGTACCAGCATAATGAGTGGATTGAGGCACGATGATTCTAAGTGAAATAAGTCACACAGAAAAAGAAACATCATAAGGTATCACTAATACACGGAATGTGAACTTGGCTACACATGAACTGAATTACAAAACAGAACAGGGTCTCAAGTTTAGAAAACCAACTTATGCCTGCTTAAGGGGGAAGGTGAGTTGGGGTGCTGCATAAAAGCAGAGTTTGAAATTAGCACAGATACCGTTCCATAAGCCAAATATGTAATAGACAAGACCTACCCCTTGCTCAACGAAATGGATTCAACAATGAGGTATCACCTCACACCTGGTAGAATAGGCATCATATAAAATCTACAAACAGAAAATGCTGGAAAGGGTGTGGAGAAAAGGAACCCTCTTCCACTATTGTTGGGAATATAAATTGATACAGTCATTATGGAGAACAATATGGAATTTCTTAAGAAACTAACAATAGAATTACCATATGATACAGCAATCCCAGTACTGGACATATACCCAGACAAAACCATAAATCAAAAAGAGTCATTCACCGCAATGTTCATTGCATCACTATTTACAATATCGAGGTAATGGAAGCAACCTAAATGCCCACAGACAGACGAATGCATAAAGCTGTGGTACATATATAAAATGGAATATTACTAAGCCATGAAAAGGAATGAAATTGGGTCATTTGTAGAGACGTCGATGGATCTAGAGACTGTCATACAGAGTGAAGTAAGTCAGAAAGAGAAAAACAAATCTTGTATATTCATGCATATATGTGGAACCTAGAAAAACTGTACAGATTAACCATTTTGCAAGGCATAAATAGAGCAACAGATGTAGACAACAAACGTATGGACAACAAGGGGGGAAAGCTGTTGGGGGGGTGGTGGTGGGAGGAGTTGAGAGACTGGGATTGGCATGTATACATTTATATGTATAAAATAGATAACCAATAAGAACCTGCTGTATAAAAATATAAAATAAAATTCAAAATTAAAAAGAAATAAAATTTAAAAAATAAAACAGAAAAAACAATTATTCCCTGCACATACATGTATTTATATGAATAAATTATTTCCATGCTTATATCTGTAAATACAAAAAAGAGGAATAAAATCTACCTTGAACCAAAAACGAAAAAGAGAAAAAAAACACAGAACCCACCAGTTACACAGAGGAAAACCGTATCAGGGCACTTGCTCCAGTTGTAAACAATTCTGAAGTTGGTCAGTGGTGGGGAATCGTCTCCCATTCAGCCAGCAGCCCCCACGCAACAAGCGTCCTCATTGCAAAGCTGGGGCACCGTGCCGAGGCATCTGTGAGTAAACGTGAGCTGAGCCCCAGGCCAGTTGCTGCTGAACTATTCCCACCCGTCCCAGGTAAAACACCTGAATATATACAAGGACTTGAAAGCCTAGAGGAAGGGCCATAGAGCCACACGAGTGACAGCATGCCGGCCGACTTGGTGCCTGCAGGCCAGCCAGGATGGTCCTGGCCCTGGGTGCTCTTCTGGAAGATTTCCATTTCCCTGCCTGAGATACCCGTCCTGTCCCTGCCCCCACTGCTTTTTTCCTTCCTCACCTCTGCCCAGGGAGAAATTCCAGCAGCAGGTATGGGTGACACATCCTCTTCTTTAGCAGGTGGCAGCCTGGCAACTGCTGCAGAAAGTCCAGCAGAGCCCCACTCACACTGGGCCACCCACAAAGCCGTGGCCTCTCACTCCCTCCCACCAGCCCAGCCCCGAGACTGCTGACAGGGCAGAGAAAATGGCGTCAGGCACGGCTGCAGGGGCTCTTGCTGCCTGGAGTGGTATTTATATTGATCTCAACCCAGGCACACCTGGGGAGGGCTGGCCGGCACGGTAAGGCTGCCCAGGTCAGCCAATCATCACCCCTCAGGGGCTCACAGTTGCAGAAAATGGAACTTGCTGAACCGGCCAGGTCCAAGGAACAGGTGTGGGCTCCTGAGAGTCAGGATAGACAAGGGGCTGCAGCTTTGGCTTGTTTTCTAATCATTTTATCTGGCCCATGAGTGGGAGACAACTTCAAGAAAACCCTCTCCTAATGAGAGGAACCCAGGAGTCAGGCAGAGGAGGGGTGGGTGGTGGTTGGAGACAGAGGCCTGGTGCCCCGGGTGCAGTGGAAGTCTCTGGAAGACCAGGTGGAGGGAGGCCTCACGGAGTGATGCCCAGGGTCACAGACCTGTCGCAGCTGCTGTTTGTTAGTTCAAGTCCTGCTCTGAGGTGCTCTGTGTCAGCTCTGAGCGACAGGTGAGCTGGGGGTGCTCTGCAATGAGGGCTATGTGCACGGTTCCTGTGTGCCCAGCCCTGCCACGGTACCTGCAAGGGTAGCTCTGTATCCTGGGAGGGGCCTGACCACGAGAGCCCCGTGGGCTGGGGTGGGGGTGGGGTACCTGCCCAGGTGAGCTCCATATTCTGGGATTGGTCTGACCACGAGAGCCCCATGGGCTGCTGGGGACCTGGTAAAGGATGTCAGGACAGTCAGTGAAGCCACCGAGGATATACCTCCAGTTGCTCCTAATTCCTACACCCTGCTGGTCATTCTACCAACCACCAGGACATGGTATTCTGTATTAGTCTTCAATGATGCCTTCTTTTGTATTCCATTAGTCCCAGAGTCACAAGAAATTTTGGCTTGTGAGTGGCAGGACTCCACATACAACTAAAACAATACTTCCGGGCCGTCTGGCCCCAAGGGTGCAAAAATTCCCACACCATCTTTGGGGAAAGCTTAGCTAAAGACCTAAAAGTTCTACCTCTGGAAAAGGAAACCCTCCTTCAATATGCAGACGACATTCTGATCACCAGCCCTACTAAGGAGGCCTCTGAACTACCAAGCCAATAAAGGATAGAAGTTGTCCAAGAAAAAGCTCAAATATCACAGACTGCGGTGACCTGCCTGGGCTTCATTCTCACAGAAGGTCAGAGAAGCCCATCCCAGGAAAGGGAAGAAACCATTTTCAGCCTTACCCCTTTCTAAAACTAGAAGACAGCTTAGGGGTTCCTGGGGAGGCCAGGGTTTGCTGCTTCTGGATCCCTAACTACAGTCTACTAGCTGGGCCTCTATATGAAACACTGAAAGGAAAAGATGATGATCCTTTTGAATAGAATCCAGAAGTGGCCTTTCAAGAATGGAAAGAGCAGTCAATTCAGACCCTTGCCCTGGAACTCCCTAATTTAGCTAAACCCTTTGACCTTTACATTCCCGGTGAAAGGTGAATCGCCATTGGAGAATTAGTGCAAAAACTGGGACCACTTGAAATGGAACAATGCAAGAATGCCATCCAGGTAGGATAAACTACGGTCACTAAGGGGCTTGGCCCACTGCCACATCTGGCCAAGATACTGGCGGTATCTAAAAACCTGGAAATCAGCAGCCCAAAAGGCCACCTCCCTCCTAAGGGAAAAGGACCCCACGTGGTGATCCTAACCACCAACCATGCCCTGAAGTTGCAGGGTTCGCTCCGTGGGCACACCGACCTCGAGTGAGGAAGCCCTCCAACTCCAACATCCAGAGAGATAACCGGGGGCAACAGGGCACCATGACGACTCGTGTGAACATCACTTGACCTGGAGTTTCTCTCATAAAACAACAAGAGTGTGTCCCAAAAGAGTAGACTACTGCTTGCAGGACTTACTGCACCCAGAGGGGAGCTAATAATCTTGGCGGGGGAACCGTATACCACACTGTCACCATAGAAAAGCCTACAGACACCGTGATGATGGTGGCCAATAAGACCGGCTGGACTCCTGTTTACTTCAAAAGGCTGTTGACTCAGTAGCCATCATGGTCCTTGGTCACCACTGACCCTGGACTGTCTGGGAGTTGAGCGGGCAGGGCTCTGACACCTGGTGCTGTTTGTACGTTAATTCAGGGGCCTAATTGAAGAAAGCGCAGACTACTGGTCAGAGCATCTAGGCTGGCAGAGACGGTCAGCCTAAGGTGGCCGAACAAATGTGGGGCGGGGTGAAACCGGCCCCCACAGCGTCTCTGCACATCTCTTTCCTGGACCCTTAAAGGTCATTAGAATCTATAACACTTCCAATGCTGGTGCTCAGGTGGACGAGCAGGGAGGCAGGGGTCCTGGGGACAATCAACATCACCGGGAGGCTGCTGGGGAGAAGCTCTGACCCTCGCCCCAGGGTATGAGGGCTCCCAACTCAGCACTCAGCAGTTACAGAAGAAGGGTCTGCACCCTCAGCACTCCAAGAATGAGGAACGGGACAAAAGGCAGAGGAGGGGTTTGTCCCCAGCAAAGCCCATTAAAAATCCCTGGGAGATAAAAATAGAATCTGGGCAATAAAGTCAAGTCTAACCTTTTTTATCCTTTGTGCTTTGTCTAATTTCACGTGCTCCTAGGGTCCCGCATGCAGAGGTTCCACACCCGGCACTTCAGACCAGATTTCCTAGTGCAGAATGGCTGGGTCGACACCTCAGCTCCTGGGGCCCAGTGCAGACTCCACGATATAGAGCCTGAGCTACAGCCAACCCGGCCCTCGAGAGCTCCGCCGCCTCCCTCCCTCCCACTGACTCTGACAGGATCTCTACACAGCAGCCCAGCCCACAGCCCACGGGGTAGTGCATGCTCTCACCTCTCCATTCTCTGATCAAAATATAAAGTTTCCTTTGCTTGTGAACCAAACTCAGTCTCGATCTGTTGGCCCCAATGACACTGGGCAGGGGGACACTTGTTGGGGTCCACTCTGGAGGATCAGTAACAGAAATTGAGACTATTGTAACCTCAATGAACAGATGTGTGAGCCAAACTGTAGTTAACATAGAACAGTGTATAAGGCTCGGGTAAAATAAGATGTTTTTAACACTTCCATTTGATATTTCCATCACTTTTTATAAGCAAGTTCAGTGAAAAGGTTTGTCTTATTTGTCAGGTCAATATTAGAGAAACGAAGTGATTTCTTTCCAAGGATGTACAGCTAATAATCTTGGTTAAACCTTCAATCTTGTTTTAAATGCTTTTCCATTGAAAATGATACCTCTCTTTCAGCTCCCCCATTTCTGAGAAGTATAAAATCTTATAATTTATTATTACCAAAGGGGAAAGGTGGGAGGAGGGATAAATTAACAGTTTGGAATTAACACATACACACTGCTATGTATAAAATAGATCATCAACAAGGAACTACTGTATAGCACAGGGAACTACACTCAACATTTTGCAATAACCTATAAGGGGAAATAATCTGAAAAAGAATAGATATTTTTATTGACATCATCTATCAATGACAGTTAAAGTGTAGCCTAAGGGAAGCTGGTGGTGAGTGCTTCTGACCCTGAAGACTTCAATCATCTAAAGTTTGGACTCTGCCTACTTCCCAAGGCCCTTAATGAACATATGTGTAGCTGTAGCTTAAAAAATTCCCCAGTTTGGGTTTCGGGGAGACACTGATTTTGAAAAAGCCCTGGTGTTCTCCTTACATGAATGGGACTCTTCCTACTGCTAAAACATGTCTGTCACACCCAGAGGATGGTATACCGTCTGATCGGGAAGAGTTTGGAAAAGGCATCTCATCTCCTCATCTCCTGGTGCTCGGGTTCACCCCTCCAGCGTCTTTACTAACAGTCTCCCCACTTGGAGATGTCAGCACTGTCAACATCCTGTTGCGTACAGTTTGGAATTTGTCCAGAGGATGAAGCGGAAGGATGAGGAACAATGAGAGACAAGTCCTAGGTGTTCAGACAGGCACATGTCACTCTAATTTCCAATCAGGAAGACGAATTGACCAAAGGCTAGGGTTGCCCATGGAAACAGTATAGGGCTTGAGGAAATCCCGCTGCTTTGTGGCCAGTTCCCATAAACACAAGTTGAACAATGGAACTCAGGGGCAGTAAAATTCACAAAACTGCAGAGTTGAAAATATCCATCACTGAAAAATGTCTTGAGGAAAGTCAGAGAAAAGGACTTGTAAGCAAGGGAGAATGGCAGGAAAGGGATTTGAGGAGGTAGAAAGGACTCGCCATTAAGCACAAGAAAAGGAGCTGAACATTGCCAACATTGCCAACATTGCAGTTGGCCAAAAAGGGTGTATGCGTTCTTTTCTGTATATATTCAAGAAAAGGGCATACACTTTTTTAGCCAACCAAACAGGTGGGCACTGGAAGTCAATACTACAAAAGATATCACTTCGCATCAGTCAGAAGAACCATCCTCATAAAGCGTAAACAACAGAAATGCAGGACAGGGCAACGAGAAGAGGGAGCCCTGTGAGACTTATAGTGGAAATGTATATTGCCAACGGCCATTCTGGAGAAGTGTATTGTGTTTACTAAAGCATCTAAAAAATGAGCTACAGAGCATAGGGCACTTGCACTCATGGGCGTATATCTTGGGAAAAACAAAAATCGAGAGGACACAGGCACCCCAATGTTTACCCCCTCTCTGTTTAAAAGATCCTCGACTAGGATATAACTTAAATGTCTCTGGAGGGAAAAAATGGATAGAGATGTGGTACTTAGGTAGAGTGGAATATTATTCAGCCTGGAAATCAATGAAATATGGCCAGTTGTAACAACTCCAGAGGAGTTACGTATGATCATTCTAAGTGACAGAATTCAAAAAGAAAAAGACACATATCATAAGATATCACTTAAAGGTGGAATCCAAAATGGCTACACATGAAATAAATTACAAAACAAAAACATAGTCAAATATGTAGAAAACACGCATAAGGCTGCTAAACGGGAAAGGTGGGGAGGGGTGAGGCATCATCCAGGAGGTTGAAATTAGCAAAGATACCATTCCAAATACCAAACTGATAATCAACAAGGCCTACACGGTAGCTAAAAGAACTGCACTCAGCACACTCAAGTCACCGGAAAAGAATATATACGACTGGTAAGAATCTGAAAAAGAATTTATTGATGTCTCTCTGTACGTGAATCAAGTGGATGTACAGCAGCAAGAAACAGAGCTTTGAAAATCAGCTGTAACCAATATAGTAATAAATTGAAAAAAATAAACGACAGAGAGACAGAGAAAACCTCTTACAACTTTTCCTCAGGGACGGTGATGCAACATGGATTGAACACATCTAGACCCACAGCAGGATGAGACATAAGGCTGGAAACTGTTTGCACTAAGAGAAATGTGAGGTTGGGTGAGGAAATGCACACCCTTTAAAGTAATACTACCTGGTACCCATTCAATGGGTCCCAAATCTGCAGGTTCAAGGGATCTTCCTACAGCTAAAACATGCATGGAAAACCCAGAGGACTGTACACCATGTGATCGGGAGATGTGTCTAAAATGCACCTCATTTATCCTCTCCTGGTGCTCCTGTTCACCATTCCAGCCACGCTACTTAGAATCTCCCCACTTGGAGAATCAGCACATTTAAACTTCTGTTTCACACATTTTGCAAATTGTGAGGAGGATGAACGGGAAGAGGGGGAACCAATGAGAGAAGAGTTGTAGGGGTTTGGACGGGCACATATCACTCTAATTTCCCATTAAGAATAAGAATTAAAGAAAGGCTCAGCCTGCCTCGCCGGAGCCAAAATAGGGCCTGAAGCAATCCTGTGGGTTTGAGGCCAGCTCACAAAAGAGCAACTTAAAAAATGGAGCTCAGGGTCACTGCAATTCACAAACCTGCAGAGTTATAAATGAAAACTAACGTCCAAAAATATGTTGAGGTAAGGCAAAGAAGAGGATCTGAATGCAAGACAGAATTGCAAGAAACAGATTTCAAGAGATAGATTGGACTCGTCTTTAACGCACATGAAAAGCAGCAGAATTTCGACAATGATGCAGTTGGCCCAAAAGGGCGTATGCGTTTTTTCCTGATTATATCCAGGAAAAAACGCATACGCACTTTATGGGCAACGAAGCAAGCAAGCAATGCAAATGTGCACAACAAAGAAGTCTCACTTCCCACCGGTCAAAAGGGCCATCCTAAAAAATTGTAAAAACCAGAAATGCAGGACAGGCCATGGAGAACAGGGAGCCTTTATACGCTGATGGGCAGTGTGTGAACTGCCGAGAGCCACTCTGGAGAAGTGTATGGTGGTTCCTAAATCATCTAAAAAACAGAGCTACAGAGCATAGGACACTTCCAATCATGGGAGTATATCTAGGGAAGTCTAAAAATCAACAAGACACAAGCACACCACAGTTTAGGGCTACTCTGTTTACAAGAACCTCAACTTCAGTACACCTTAAATATCCCAGGAAAGAGAACAATGGATAAAGAAGATGTGGTACTTATGTACAATGGAATATCTCTTCACCATGAAATCAATGTAATAAGGCTAGTAGAAGGATAAAGAGTGGATTTAGGTCCGATAATACTACTTGAAATAAGTCAAACAGAAAAAGAAACATATCATAAGATATCACTTATAGAGGGAGGGTAAATATGGCTGCACAAGAAATGAATTACAGAACAGAACAGTGTCTCACATTTAGAAAACACACTTATGTCAGCTTAAGGGGAAAGGAGAGGTGGGGTGATGCATAAAACCAGAGTTTGAAATTAGCACAGATACCGTTCAATAAACCAAATAGGTATTAGACAAGATCTACACCTTGCTCAATGAACAGGCCTCAACACACCCTATACACCGCAGAGAAATATATCTGAGTAATAAGAATCTTAAAACCCATGTATTGATATATCTCCATAAGGGAATCAAGTGTGTGCAGAGCGGCACAAACACAGCAGTGAAAAGGAGCTAAACCCCATTATAGAAATAAATTTTAAAAACAAAACGCTGAAACAATGAAAGAGAGAAAAATTCTTACAAAATTCGCTCAGGGGCTGTGATGCAACCTGGATTGACCACATATAAACCCACAGCTGGATAAGACATAAGGCTGGACACTTGGGGCTGAGAGGATTGGTGAGCTTTGGTGAGCAACTGCCGAAAGTTTAATGCAATACTTCATGCTACTCATTCCAAGGGTCCCAACACTCCAGGTTGAAGGGAATCTTCTTACAGCTAAAAAATGCTTGGGAAACCCAGCGACTGGTATACCATATGATCGGGAAAGGTTTCTAAAATGCACCTCATTTTTCCTCTCCTGGGGCTCCGGATCGACATTCCAGCCGCTTTACTAACAACATCCCCACATGGAGTCAATGCCTTTAAGTTCTGGTATCGCACAGTCTGAAGTTAGTGCAGAGGATGAATGGGAATAGGGGGAACCAGTGAGAAACTAGCTGTAGCGGTTTCAATGGGCACATGTCACTCTAATATCACATCAGTAAGAAGAATTAACCAAAGGCACAGCAAGGTGCCCCAGAAGAAAAATAGGGCTTCAAGGAATCCTGTGGTTACGGGGCAAGACCACAAAAATAAGAGCTAAAAAATGGAGCTAAGGGCCACTGCAATTCAAAAACCTGCAGAGTTATAAAGGCCAACTATTTTTAAAAAATATATTGAGGTAAGGCTATGAAGAGGCATTGAAAGCAAGGCAGAATTGCAGGAAACCGATTTCAGGAGGTAGACTGGAATTGCATTGAAAGCATATGAAGAGAGTCAGAAACTCGACAATGATGCACTTGGCCAAAAAGGGCGTATGCGTTTTTTCCTGAATATATTCAGGAAAAAACGCATATGCCCTATTTGGCCAACCAAGCAAGCTTGCAAAGGAAATCTGCACTACAATGAAGTCTCACTTCCACCTGGTCAAAAGGGCCATCTGAAAAAAGTGTAAAATCCATAAAGGCACGACAGGCCATGGAGAACTGGGAGCCTTGTTATGCTGATGGGCGGGATGTAAATTGCCAACAGCCACTCTGGAGAAGTGTATGGTGTTTCCTGAAACATCTAAAAAACAAAGCAACAGAGCCTAGGGCACTGCCACTTATGGTCCTATAGCTTAGGGAAATTAAAATCAAAAAGACACAGCCACCCCAAAGTTTGGGACAGCTCTGTTTACAAGAACCTCGTTTACGGTACAAGTTCAATATCGCAGAAAGTGAAAAATGGATAAAAAAGTTGTGGTACTTATGTACAATGCAATATCACTCAGCAATGAAATCTATGTAATCAAGCCCGTAGCAGCATAATGAGTGCATTCAGGTATGATGATTCTAACTGAAATAAGTCACACAGAAAAAGAAACATCATAAGATATCACTAATACACGGAATGGAAACTTGGCTACACAGGAACTGAATTACAGAACAGAACAGGGTCTCAAATTTAGAAAACCAATTTATGCTTGCTTAAGGGTAAAGGTGAGTTGGGGTGCTGCATAAAACCAGAGATTGAAATGAGCACAGATAAAGTTCCTTAAGCCAAATATGGAATAGACGAGCTACTCCTTGCTCAATGAAATGGACTCAACACCGCATATTAAACGCCTAACAATGTACCTGACTAGTAAGTATCTTAAAACCTATGGATTGCTATGTCTCCGAAAGAGAATCAAGCATGTGTACAGGGGCATAAACGCAGCAGTGATAGGATTGGAGAGGTTCGGTGAGCAAATGAAGACCCTTTGAAGTCATATTGCATGGTACCCATTACACGGGTTTCAACTACCCAGGTTTAAGGTATTCTTCCTTCAGCTAAAACATGCATGTGGAACCCAGAGTATGATCATCCGTGTGAACGGGAGACGTGTTCAAATATGTCTCAGTTTTCCTCCCATGGTACTCAGATGCAACATTCCAGACGCTTTACTAACACTCTCCCGACTTGGAGAGTCAGCGCCTTTAACCTCCTGTTTGGCCCAGTTTGCAATTTCTGCGGAAGATGAACAGGAATAGCGAGAACCAATGAGAGACTAGCTGGAGGTGTCTGGACGGGCAAATTTATCTCTCATTTCCCAATAGGAAGAGGAAATAACCAAAGGCTCAGCGTGCCGTGCCGGAACCAGATTAGGGCCTGAAGCCATCCTGCGGTGTTGCGGCCAGCTCAAAAGAAAGCGAGTTGAAGAAAGAGCTCAGGGGCACTGTAATTCACAAACCTGCAGAGTTATAAATGACAGCTATCGTCCAAAAATAGACTGAAGTAAGGCTGCCAAGAGGACTTGAAAGCGGGGCAGAATTGCAGGAAACCGATTTCAGGAGGTAGACTGGAATTGCATTGAAAGCATAGGAAAAGAGGCAGAACGTCCACAATGATGCACTTGGCCAAAAAGGGCGTATGCGTTTTTTCCTGAATATATTCAGGAATAAAACGCATACGCCCTTTTTGGCCAACCAAGCAAACTTGCAAAGGAAATCTGCACTACAATGAAGTCTCACTTCTCCCCGGTCAAAAGGGCCATCTGAAAAAAGTGTAAAATCCAGAAAGGCAGGACAGGCCATGGAGAACTGGGAGCCTTGTTATGCTCATGGGCGGGATGTAAATTGCCAACAGACACTTGGGAGAAGTGTATGGTGTTTCCTGAAACATCTAAAAAACAAAGCAACAGAGCCTAGGGCACTTCCACTTATGGTCCTATAGCTTAGGGAAATTAAAATCAAAAAGACACAGCCACCCCAAAGTTTGGAACGGCTCTGTTTACAAGAACCTCGTTTACAGTACAAGTTCAACATCGCAGAAAGTGAAAAATGGATAAAGAAGTTGTGGTATTCACTTACAAAGCAATATCACTCAGCAATGAAATCTATGTCATCAGGCCCTTAGCAGCACAATGAGTGGATTCAGGTATGATGATTCTAACTGAAATAAGTCACACAGAAAAAGAAACATCATAAGATATCAGTAATACACGGAATGGAAACTTGGATACACAGGAACTGAATTACAGAACAGAACAGGGTCTCAAATTTAGAAAACCAACTTATGCTTGCTTAAGGGTAAAGGTGAGTTGGGGTGCTGCATAAAACCAGAGATTGAAATGAGCACAGATAAAGTTCCTTAAGCCAAATATGGAATAGACAAGAGCTACTCCTTGCTCAACGAAATGGACTCAACACCGCATATTAAACGCCTAAGAATGTACCTGACTAGTAAGTATCTTAAAACCTATGGATTGCTATGTCTCCGAAAGAGAATCAAGCATGTGTACAGGGGCATAAACGCAGCAGTGATAGGATTGGAGAGGTTCGGTGAGCAAATGAAGAGCCTTTGAAGTCATATTGCATGGTACCCATTCCACGGGTTTCACCTGCCCAGGTTTAAGGTATTCTTCCTTCAGCTAAAACATGCATGTGGAACCCAGAGTATGATCAACGATGTGATCGGGAGACGTGTTCAAATATGTCTCAGTTTTCCTCCCCTGGTACTCGGGTGCAACATTCCAGACGCTTTACTAACACTCTCCCCACTTGGAGAGTCAGCGCCTTTAACCTGCTGTTTGGCCCAGTTTGCAATTTCTGCGGAAGATGAACAGGAATAGCGAGAACCAATGAGAGGCTAGCTGGAGGTGTCTGGACGGGCAAATTTAACTCTCATTTCCCACCAGGAAGAGGAATTAACCAAAGGCTCAGCATGCCGGGCCGGAAGCAGATTAGGGCCTGAAGCCATGCTGCGGTGTTGCGGCCAGGTCACAAGAAAGCGAGTTGAAGAAAGGAGCTCAGGGGCACTGTAATTCACAAACCTGCAGAGTTATAAATGACAGCTATCGTCCAAAAATAGACTGAAGTAAGGCTGCCAAGAGGACTTGAAAGCGGGGCAGAATTGCAGGAAACCGATTTCAGGAGGTAGACTGGAATTGCATTGAAAGCATAGGAAAAGAGGCAGAACGTCCACAATGATGCACTTGGCCAAAAAGGGCGTATGAGTTTTTTCCTGAATATATTCAGGAAAAAACGTATACGCCCTTTTTGGCCAACCAAGCAACCTTGCAAAGGAAATCTGCACTACAATGAAGTCTCACTTCCCCCCGGTCAAAAGGGCCATCTGAAAAAAGTGTAAAATCCAGAAAGGCAGGACAGGCCATGGAGAACTGGGAGCCTTGTTATGCTGATGGGCGGGATGTAAATTGCCAACAGACACTTGGGAGAAGTGTATGGTGTTTCCTGAAACATCTAAAAAACAAAGCAACAGAGCCTAGGGCACTTCCACTTATGGTCCTATAACTTAGGGAAATTAAAATCAAAAAGACACAGCCACCCCAAAGTTTGGAATGGCTCTGTTTACAAGAACCTCGTTTACAGTATAAGTTCAACATCGCAGAAAGTGAAAAATGGATAAAGAAGTTGTGGTATTTACTTACAAAGCAATATCACTCAGCAATGAAATCTATGTCATCAGGCCCTTAGCAGCACAATGAGTGGATTCAGCTATGATGATTCTAACTGAAATAAGTCACATAGAAAAAGAAACATCATAAGATATCAGTAATACGCGGAATGTAAACTTGACTACACAGGAACTGAATTACAGAACAGAACAGGGTCTCAAATTTAGAAAACCAACTTATGCTTGCTTAAGGAGAAAGGTGAGTTGGGGTGCTGCATAAAACCAGAGATTGAAATGAGCACAGATAAAGTTCCTTAAGCCAAATATGGAATAGACAAGAGCTACTCCTTGCTCAACGAAAAGGACTCAACTCCCCATATTAAACGCCTAAGAATGTACCTGACTAGTAAGTATCTTAAAACCTATGGATTGCTATGTCTCCGAAAGAGAATTAAGCATGTGTACAGGGGCAAAAACGCAGCAGTGATAGGATTGGAGAGATTTGGTGAGCAAATGAAGACGCTTTGAAGTCATATTGCATGGTACCCATTCCACAGGTTTCAACTACCCAGTTTTAAGGTATTCTTCCTTCAGCTAAAACATGCATGTGGAACCTAGAGTATGATCAACCATGTGATCGGTCGACGTGTTCAAATATGTCTCAGTTTTCGTACCCTGGTACTCGGGTGCAACATTCCAGACGCTTTACTAACACTCTCCCAACTTGGAGAGTCAGTCCCTTTAACCTCCTGTTTGGCCCAGTTTGCAATTTCTGTGGAAGATGAACAGGAATAGCGAGAACCAATGAGAGACTAGCTGGAGGTGTCTGGACGGGCAAATTTAACTCTCATTTCCTACTAGGAAGAGGAATTAACAAAAGGCTCAGCGTGCCGTACCAGAACCAAATTAGGGCCTGAAGCCATCCTGCGGTGTTGCGGCCAGGTCACAAGAAAGCGAGTTGAAGAATGGAGCTCAGGGGCACTGTAATTCACAAACCTGCAGAGTTATAAATGACAGCTATCGTCCAACAATATACTGAAGTAAGGCTGCCAAGAGGACTTGAAAGCGGGGCAGAATTGCAGGAAACCGATTTCAGGAGGTAGACTGGAATTGCATTTAAAGCATAGGAAAAGAGGCAGAATGTCCACAATGATGCACTTGGCCAAAAAGGGCGTATGTGTTTTTTCCTGAATATATTCAGGAAAAAACGCATATGTCCTTTTTGGCCAACCAAGCAAGCTTGCAAAGGAAATCTGCACTACAATGAAGTCTCACTTCCACCGGGTCAAAAGGGCCATCTGAAAAAAGTGTAAAATCCAGAAAGGCAGGACAGGCCATGGAGAACTGGGAGCCTTGTTATGCTGATGGGCGGGATGTAAATTGCCAACAGACACTCGGGAGAAGTGTATGGTGTTTCCTGAAACATCTAAAAAACAAAGCAACAGAGCCTAGGGCACTTCCACTTATGGTCCTATAGCTTAGGGAAATTAAAATCAAAAAGAAACAGCCACCCCAAAGTTTGGGACGCCTCTGTTTACAAGAACCTCGTTTACCGTACAAGTTCAATATCACAGAAAGTGAAAAATGGATAAAGAACTTGTGGTACTTACGTACAATGCAGTATCACTCAGCAATGAAATCTATGTCATCAGGCCCTTCTCACCACAATGAGTGGATTCAGGTACGATGATTCTAACTGAAATAAGTAACACAGAAAAAGGAACATCATAAGATATCACTAATACATGGAATGTAAACTTGGCTACACAGGAACTGAATTCCAAAACAGAACAGGGTCTCAAATTTAGAAAACCAACCTATGCTTGCTTAAGGGTAAAGGTGAGTTGGGGTGCTGCATAAAACCAGAGATTGAAATGAGCACAGATAAATTTCCTTAAGCCAAATATGGAATAGACAAGAGCTACTCCTTGCTCAACAAAATGGACTCAACACCCCATATTAAACGCCTAAGAATGTACCTGACTAGTAAGTATCTTAAAACCTATGGATTGCTATGTCTCCAAAAGAGAATCAAGCATGTGTACAGGGGCATAAACGCAGCAGTGATAGGATTGTAGAGGTTCGGTGAGCAAATGAAGACCCTTTGAAGTCATATTGCATGGTACCCATTCCACGGGTTTCAACTACCCAGGTTTAAGGTATTCTTCCTTCAGCTAAAACATGCATGTGGAACCTAGAGTATGATCAACCATGTGATCGGGAGACGTGTTCAAATATGTCTCAGTTTTCATACCCTGGTACTCGGGTGCAACATTCCAGATGCTTTACTAACACTCTCCCGACTTGGAGAGTCAGTCCCTTTAACCTCCTGTTTGGCCCAGTTTGCAATTTCTGCGGAAGATAAACAGGAATAGCGAGAACCAATGAGAGACTAGCTGGAGGTGTCTGGACGGGCAAATTTAACTCTCATTTCCCACCAGGAAGAGGAATTAACCAAAGGCTCAGCGTGCCGCGCCGGAACCAGATTAGGACCTGAAGCCATCCTGCGGTGTTGCGTCCAGCTCACAAGAAAGTGAGTTGAAGAAAGGAGCTCAGGGGCACTGTAATGCACAAACCTGCAGAGTTATAAATGACAGCTATCGTCCAAAAATATACTGAAGTAAGGCTGCCAAGAGGACTTGAAAGCGGGGCAGAATTGCAGGAATCTGATTTCAGGAGGTAGACTGGAATTGCATTGAAAGCATAGGAAAAGAGGCAGAACGTCCACAATGATGCACTTGGCCAAAAAGGGCGTATGCGTTTTTTCCTGAACATATTCAGGAAAAAACGCATACGCCCTTTTTGGCCAACCAAGCAAGCTTGCAAAGGAAATCTGCACTACAATGAAGTCTCACTTCCCCCTGGTCAAAAGGGCCATCTGAAAAAAGTGTAAAATCCAGAAAGGCAGGACAGGCCATGGAGAACTGGGAGCCTTGTTATGCTGATGGGCGGGATGTAAATTGCCGACAGACACTCGGGAGAAGTGTATGGTGTTTCCTGAAACATCTCAAAAACAAAGCAACAGAGCCTAGGGTACTTCCACTTATGGTCCTATAACTTAGGGAAATTAAAATCAAAAAGACACAGCCACCCCAAAGTTTGGAATGGCTCTGTTTACAAGAACCTCGTTTACAGTACAAGTTCAACATCGCAGAAAGTGAAAAATGGATAAAGAAGTTGTGGTATTTACTTACAAAGCAATATCACTCAGCAATGAAATCTATGTCATCAGGCACTTAGCAGCACAATGAGTGGATTCAGGTATGGTGATTCTAACTGAAATAAGACACACAGAAAAAGAAACATCTTAAGATATTACTAATACACGGAATGTGAACTTGGCTACACATGAACTGAGTTACAGAACAGAACAGGGTCTCAAGTTTAGAAAACCAACATATGCCTGCTTAAGGGGGAAGGTGTGTTGGGGTGCTGCATAAAAGCAGAGTTTGAAATTAGCACAGATACCGTTCCATAAGCCAAATATGTAATAGACTAGACCTACCCCTTGCTCAACGAAATGGATTCAACAATGAGGTATCACCTCACACCTGGTAGAATAGGCATCATATAAAATCTACAAACAGAAAATGCTGGAAAGGGTGTGGAGAAAAGGAACCCTCTTCCACTATTGTTGGGAATATAAATTGATACAGTCATTATGGAGAACAATATGGAATTTCTTAAGAAACTAACAATAGAATTACCATATGATACAGCAATCCCAGTACTGGACATATACCCAGACAAAACCATAAATCAAAAAGAGTCATTCACCGCAATGTTCATTGCATCACTCTTTACAATATCGAGGTAATGGAAGCAACCTAAATGCCCACAGACAGACGAATGCATAAAGCTGCGGTACATATATAAAATGGAATATTACTAAGCCATGAAAAGGAATGAAATTGGGTCTTTTGTAGAGACGTCGATGGATCTAGAGACTGTCATACAGAGTGAAGTAAGTCAGAAAGAGAAAAACAAATCTTGTATATTCATGCATATATGTGGAACCTAGAAAAACTGTACAGATTAACCATTTTGCAAGGCATAAATAGAGCAACAGATGTAGACAACAAACGTATGGACAACAAGGGGGGAAAGCTGTTGGGGGGGTGGTTGTGGGAGGAGTTGAGAGACTGGGATTGGCATGTATACATTTATATGTATAAAATAGATAACCAATAAGAACCTGCTGTATAAAAATATAAAATAAAATTCAAAATTAAAAAGAAATAAAATTTAAAAAATAAAACAGAAAAAACAATTATTCCCTGCACATACATGTATTCATATGAATAAATTATTTCCATGCTTATATCTGTAAATACGAAAAAGAGGAATAAAATCTACCTTGAACCAAAAACGAAAAAGAGAAAAAAAACACAGAACCCACCAGTTCCACAGAGGAAAACCGTATCAGGGCACTTGCTCCAGTTGTAAACAATTCTGAAGTTGGTCAGTGGTGGGGAATCGTCTCCCATTCAGCCAGCAGCCCCCACGCAACAAGCGTCCTCATTGCAAAGCTGGGGCACCGTGCCGAGGCATCTGTGAGTAAACGTGAGCTGAGCCCCAGGCCAGTTGCTGCTGAACTATTCCCACCCGTCCCAGGTAAAACACCTGAATATATACAAGGACTTGAAAGCCTAGAGGAAGGGCCATAGAGCCACACGAGTGACAGCATGCCGGCCGACTTGGTGCCTGCAGGCCAGCCAGGATGGTCCTGGCCCTGGGTGCTCTTCTGGAAGATTTCCATTTCCCTGCCTGAGATACCCGTCCTGTCCCTGCCCCCACTGCTTTTTTCCTTCCTCACCTCTGCCCAGGGAGAAATTCCAGCAGCAGGTATGGGTGACACATCCTCTTCTTTAGCAGGTGGCAGCCTGGCAACTGCTGCAGAAAGTCCAGCAGAGCCCCACTCACACTGGGCCACCCACAAAGCCGTGGCCTCTCACTCCCTCCCACCAGCCCAGCCCCGAGACTGCTGACAGGGCAGAGAAAATGGCGTCAGGCACGGCTGCAGGGGCTCTTGCTGCCTGGAGTGGTATTTATATTGATCTCAACCCAGGCACACCTGGGGAGGGCTGGCCGGCACGGTAAGGCTGCCCAGGTCAGCCAATCATCACCCCTCAGGGGCTCACAGTTGCAGAAAATGGAACTTGCTGAACCGGCCAGGTCCAAGGAACAGGTGTGGGCTCCTGAGAGTCAGGATAGACAAGGGGCTGCAGCTTTGGCTTGTTTTCTAATCATTTTATCTGGCCCATGAGTGGGAGACAACTTCAAGAAAACCCTCTCCTAATGAGAGGAACCCAGGAGTCAGGCAGAGGAGGGGTGGGTGGTGGTTGGAGACAGAGGCCTGGTGCCCCGGGTGCAGTGGAAGTCTCTGGAAGACCAGGTGGAGGGAGGCCTCACGGAGTGATGCCCAGGGTCACAGACCTGTCGCAGCTGCTGTTTGTTAGTTCAAGTCCTGCTCTGAGGTGCTCTGTGTCAGCTCTGAGCGACAGGTGAGCTGGGGGTGCTCTGCAATGAGGGCTATGTGCACGGTTCCTGTGTGCCCAGCCCTGCCACGGTACCTGCAAGGGTAGCTCTGTATCCTGGGAGGGGCCTGACCACGAGAGCCCCGTGGGCTGGGGTGGGGGTGGGGTACCTGCCCAGGTGAGCTCCATATTCTGGGATTGGTCTGACCACGAGAGCCCCATGGGCTGCTGGGGACCTGGTAAAGGATGTCAGGACAGTCAGTGAAGCCACCGAGGATATACCTCCAGTTGCTCCTAATTCCTACACCCTGCTGGTCATTCTACCAACCACCAGGACATGGTATTCTGTATTAGTCTTCAATGATGCCTTCTTTTGTATTCCATTAGTCCCAGAGTCACAAGAAATTTTGGCTTGTGAGTGGCAGGACTCAACATACAACTAAAACAATACTTCCGGGCCGTCTGGCCCCAAGGGTGCAAAAATTCCCACACCATCTTTGGGGAAAGCTTAGCTAAAGACCTAAAAGTTCTACCTCTGGAAAAGGAAACACTCCTTCAATATGCAGACGACATTCTGATCACCAGCCCTACTAAGGAGGTCTCTGAACTACCAAGCCAATAAAGGATAGAAGTTGTCCAAGAAAAAGCTCAAATATCACAGACTGCGGTGACCTGCCTGGGCTTCATTCTCACAGAAGGTCAGAGAAGCCCATCCCAGGAAAGGGAAGAAACCATTTTCAGCCTTACCCCTTTCTAAAACTAGAAGACAGCTTAGGGGTTCCTGGGGAGGCCAGGGTTTGCTGCTTCTGGATCCCTAACTACAGTCTACTAGCTGGGCCTCTATATGAAACACTGAAAGGAAAAGATGATGATCCTTTTGAATAGAATCCAGAAGTGGCCTTTCAAGAATGGAAAGAGCAGTCAATTCAGACCCTTGCCCTGGAACTCCCTAATTTAGCTAAACCCTTTGACCTTTACATTCCCGGTGAAAGGTGAATCGCCATTGGAGAATTCGTGCAAAAACTGGGACCACTTGAAATGGAACAATGCAAGAATGCCATCCAGGTAGGATAAACTACGGTCACCAAGGGGCTTGGCCCACTGCCACATCTGGACAAGATACTGGCGGTATCTAAAAACCTGGAAATCAGCAGCCCAGAAGGCCACCTCCCTCCTAAGGGAAAAGGACCCCACGTGGTGATCCTAACCACCAACCATGCCCTGAAGTTGCAGGGTTCGCTCCGTGGGCACACCGACCTCGAGTGAGGAGGCCCTCCAACTCCAACATCCAGAGAGATAACCGGGGGCAACAGGGCACCATGACGACTCGTGTGAACATCACTTGACCTAGAGTTTCTCTCATAAAACAACAAGAGTGTGTCCCAAAAGAGTAGACTACTGCTTGCAGGACTTACTGCACCCAGAGGGGAGCTAATAATCTTGGCGGGGGAACCGTATATCACACTGTCACCATAGAAAAGCCTACAGACATCGTGATGATGGTGGCCAATAAGACCGGCTGGACTCCTGTTTACTTCAAAAGGCTGTTGACTCAGTGGCCATCATGGTCCTTGATCACCACTGACCCTGGACTGTCTGGGAGTTGAGCGGACAGGGCTCTGACACCTGGTGCTGTTTGTACATTAATTCAGGGGCCTAATTGAAGAAAGCGCAGACTACTGGTCAGAGCATCTAGGCTGGCAGAAACGGTCAGCCTAAGGTGGCCGAACAAATGTGGGGCGGGGTGAAACCGGCCCCCACCTGCACATCTCTTTCCTGGACCCTTAAAGGTCATTAGAATCTATAACACTTCCAATGCTGGTGCTCAGGTGGACGAGCAGGGAGGCAGGGGTCCTGGGGACAATCAACGTCACCGGGAGGCTGCTGGGGAGAAGCTCTGACCCTCGCCCCAGGGTATGAGGGCTCCCAACTCAGCACTCAGCAGTTACAGAAGAAGGGTCTGCACCCTCAGCACTCCAAGAATGAGGAACGGGACAAAAGGCAGAGGAGGGGTTTGTCCCCAGCAAAGCCCATTAAAAATCCCTGGGAGATAAAAATAGAATCTGGGCAATAAAGTCAAGTCTAACCTTTTTTATCCTTTGTGCTTTGTCTAATTTCACGTGCTCCTAGGGTCCCGCATGCAGAGGTTCCACACCCGGCACTTCAGACCAGATTTCCTAGTGCAGAATGGCTGGGTCGACACCTCAGCTCCTGGGGCCCAGTGCAGACTCCACGATATAGAGCCTGAGCTACAGCCAACCCGGCCCTCGAGAGCTCCGCCGCCTCCCTCCCTCCCACTGACTCTGACAGGATCTCTACACAGCAGCCCAGCCCACAGCCCACGGGGTAGTGCATGCTCTCACCTCTCCATTCTCTGATCAAAATATAAAGTTTCCTTTGCTTGTGAACCAAACTCAGTCTCGATCTGTTGGCCCCAATGACACTGGGCAGGGGGACACTTGTTGGGGTCCACTCTGGAGGATCAGTAACAGAAATTGAGACTATTGTAACCTCAATGAACAGATGTGTGAGCCAAACTGTAGTTAACATAGAACAGTGTATAAGGCTCGGGTAAAATAAGATGTTTTTAACACTTCCATTTGATATTTCCATCACTTTTTATAAGCAAGTTCAGTGAAAAGGTTTGTCTTATTTGTCAGGTCAATATTAGAGAAACGAAGTGATTTCTTTCCAAGGATGTACAGCTAATAATCTTGGTTAAACCTTCAATCTTGTTTTAAATGCTTTTCCATTGAAAATGATACCTCTCTTTCAGCTCCCCCATTTCTGAGAAGTATAAAATCTTATAATTTATTATTACCAAAGGGGAAAGGTGGGAGGAGGGATAAATTAACAGTTTGGAATGAACACATACACACTGCTATGTATAAAATAGATCATCAACAAGGAACTACTGTATAGCACAGGGAACTACACTCAACATTTTGCAATAACCTATAAGGGGAAATAATCTGAAAAAGAATAGATATTTTTATTGACATCATCTATCAATGACAGTTAAAGTGTAGCCTAAGGGAAGCTGGTGGTGAGTGCTTCTGACCCTGAAGACTTCAATCATCTAAAGTTTGGACTCTGCCTACTTCCCAAGGCCCTTAATGAACATATGTGTAGCTGTAGCTTAAAAACTTCCCCAGTTTGGGTTTCGGGGAGACACTGATTTTGAAAAAGCCCTGGTGTTCTCCTTACATGAATGGGACTCTTCCTACTGCTAAAACATGTCTGTCACACCCAGAGGATGGTATACCGTCTGATCGGGAAGAGTTTGGAAAAGGCATCTCATCTCCTCATCTCCTGGTGCTCGGGTTCACCCCTCCAGCGTCTTTACTAACAGTCTCCCCACTTGGAGATGTCAGCACTGTCAACATCCTGTTGCGTACAGTTTGGAATTTGTCCAGAGGATGAAGCGGAAGGATGAGGAACAATGAGAGACAAGTCCTAGGTGTTCAGACAGGCACATGTCACTCTAATTTCCAATCAGGAAGACGAATTGACCAAAGGCTAGGGTTGCCCATGGAAACAGTATAGGGCTTGAGGAAATCCCGCTGCTTTGTGGCCAGTTCCCATAAACACAAGTTGAACAATGGAACTCAGGGGCAGTAAAATTCACAAAACTGCAGAGTTGAAAATATCCATCACTGAAAAATGTCTTGAGGAAAGTCAGAGAAAAGGACTTGTAAGCAAGGGAGAATGGCAGGAAAGGGATTTGAGGAGGTAGAAAGGACTCGCCATTAAGCACAAGAAAAGGAGCTGAACATTGCCAACATTGCCAACATTGCAGTTGGCCAAAAAGGGTGTATGCGTTCTTTTCTGTATATATTCAAGAAAAGGGCATACACTTTTTTAGCCAACCAAACAGGTGGGCACTGGAAGTCAATACTACAAAAGATATCACTTCGCATCAGTCACAAGAGCCATCCTCATAAAGCGTAAACAACAGAAATGCAGGACAGGGCAACGAGAAGAGGGAGCCCTGTGAGACTTATAGTGGAAATGTATATTGCCAACGGCCATTCTGGAGAAGTGTATTGTGTTTACTAAAGCATCTAAAAAATGAGCTACAGAGCATAGGGCACTTGCACTCATGGGCGTATATCTTGGGAAAAACAAAAATCGAGAGGACACAGGCACCCCAATGTTTACCCCCTCTCTGTTTAAAAGATCCTCGACTAGGATATAACTTAAATGTCTCTGGAGGGGAAAAATGGATAGAGATGTGGTACTTAGGTAGAGTGGAATATTATTCAGCCTGGAAATCAATGAAATATGGCCAGTTGTAACAACTCCGGAGGAGTTACGTATGATCATTCTAAGTGACAGAATTCAAAAAGAAAAAGACACATATCATAAGATATCACTTAAAGGTGGAATCCAAAATGGCTACACATGAAATAAATTACAAAACAAAAACATAGTCAAATATGTAGAAAACACGCATAAGGCTGCTAAACGGGAAAGGTGGGGAGGGGTGAGGCATCATCCAGGAGGTTGAAATTAGCAAAGATACCATTCCAAATACCAAACTGATAATCAACAAGGCCTACACGGTAGCTAAAAGAACTGCACTCAGCACACTCAAGTCACCGGAAAAGAATATATACGACTGGTAAGAATCTGAAAAAGAATTTATTGATGTCTCTCTGTACGTGAATCAAGTGGATGTACAGCAGCAAGAAACAGAGCTTTGAAAATCAGCTGTAACCAATATAGTAATAAATTGAAAAAAATAAACGACAGAGAGACAGAGAAAACCTCTTACAACTTTTCCTCAGGGACGGTGATGCAACATGGATTGAACACATCTAGACCCACAGCAGGATGAGACATAAGGCTGGAAACTGTTTGCACTAAGAGAAATGTGAGGTTGGGTGAGGAAATGCACACCCTTTAAAGTAATACTACCTGGTACCCATTCAATGGGTCCCAAATCTGCAGGTTCAAGGGATCTTCCTACAGCTAAAACATGCATGGAAAACCCAGAGGACTGTACACCATGTGATCGGGAGATGTGTCTAAAATGCACCTCATTTATCCTCTCCTGGTGCTCCTGTTCACCATTCCAGCCACGCTACTTAGAATCTCCCCACTTGGAGAATCAGCACATTTAAACTTCTGTTTCACACATTTTGCAAATTGTGAGGAGGATGAACGGGAAGAGGGGGAACCAATGAGAGAAGAGTTGTAGGGGTTTGGACGGGCACATATCACTCTAATTTCCCATTAAGAATAAGAATTAAAGAAAGGCTCAGCCTGCCTCGCCGGAGCCAAAATAGGGCCTGAAGCAATCCTGTGGGTTTGAGGCCAGCTCACAAAAGAGCAACTTAAAAAATGGAGCTCAGGGTCACTGCAATTCACAAACCTGCAGAGTTATAAATGAAAACTAACGTCCAAAAATATGTTGAGGTAAGGCAAAGAAGAGGATCTGAATGCAAGACAGAATTGCAAGAAACAGATTTCAAGAGATAGATTGGACTCGTCTTTAACGCACATGAAAAGCGGCAGAATTTCGACAATGATGCAGTTGGCCCAAAAGGGCGTATGCGTTTTTTCCTGATTATATCCAGGAAAAAACGCATACGCACTTCATGGGCAACGAAGCAAGCAAGCAATGCAAATGTGCACAACAAAGAAGTCTCACTTCCCACCGGTCAAAAGGGCCATCCTAAAAAATTGTAAAAACCAGAAATGCAGGACAGGCCATGGAGAACAGGGAGCCTTTATACGCTGATGGGCAGTGTGTGAACTGCCGAGAGCCACTCTGGAGAAGTGTATGGTGGTTCCTAAATCATCTAAAAAACAGAGCTACAGAGCATAGGACACTTCCAATCATGGGAGTATATCTAGGGAAGTCTAAAAATCAACAAGACACAAGCACACCACAGTTTAGGGCTACTCTGTTTACAAGAACCTCAACTTCAGTACACCTTAAATATCCCAGGAAAGAGAACAATGGATAAAGAAGATGTGGTACTTATGTACAATGGAATATCTCTTCACCATGAAATCAATGTAATAAGGCTAGTAGAAGGATAAAGAGTGGATTTAGGTCCGATAATACTACTTGAAATAAGTCAAACAGAAAAAGAAACATATCATAAGATATCACTTATAGAGGGAGGGTAAATATGGCTGCACAAGAAATGAATTACAGAACAGAACAGTGTCTCACATTTAGAAAACACACTTATGTCAGCTTAAGGGGAAAGGAGAGGTGGGGTGATGCATAAAACCAGAGTTTGAAATTAGCACAGATACCGTTCAATAAACCAAATAGGTATTAGACAAGATCTACACCTTGCTCAATGAACAGGCCTCAACACAACCTATACACCGCAGAGAAATATATCTGAGTAATAAGAATCTTAAAACCCATGTATTGATATATCTCCATAAGGGAATCAAGTGTGTGCAGAGCGGCACAAACACAGCAGTGAAAAGGAGCTAAACCCCATTATAGAAATAAATTTTAAAAACAAAACGCTGAAACAATGAAAGAGAGAAAAATTCTTACAAAATTCGCTCAGGGGCTGTGATGCAACCTGGATTGACCACATATAAACCCACAGCTGGATAAGACATAAGGCTGGACACTTGGGGCTGAGAGGATTGGTGAGCTTTGGTGAGCAACTGACGAAAGTTTAATGCAATACTTCATGCTACTCATTCCAAGGGTCCCAACACTCCAGGTTGAAGGGAATCTTCCTACAGCTAAACCATGCTTGGGAAACCCAGCGACTGGTATACCATATGATCGGGAAAGGTTTCTAAAACACACCTCATTTTTCCTCTCCTGGGGCTCCGGATCGACATTCCAGCCACTTTACTAACAACATCCCCACATGGAGTCAATGCCTTTAAGTTCTGGTATCGCACAGTCTGCAGTTAGTGCAGAGGATGAATGGGAATAGGGGGAACCAGTGAGAAACTAGCTGTAGCGGTTTCAATGGGCACATGTCACTCTAATATCACATCAGTAAGAAGAATTAACCAAAGGCACAGCAAGGTGCCCCAGAAGAAAAATAGGGCTTCAAGGAATCCTGTGGTTACGGGGCAAGACCACAAAAATAAGAGCTAAAAAATGGAGCTAAGGGCCACTGCAATTCAAAAACCTGCAGAGTTATAAAGGCCAACTATTTTTAAAAAATATATTGAGGTAAGGCTATGAAGAGGCATTGAAAGCAAGGCAGAATTGCAGGAAACCGATTTCAGGAGGTAGACTGGAATTGCATTGAAAACATATGAAGAGAGTCAGAAACTCGACAATGATGCACTTGGCCAAAAAGGGCGTATGCGTTTTTTCCTGAATATATTCAGGAAAAAACGCATACGCCCTTTTTGGCCAACCAAGCAAGCTTGCAAAGGAAATCTGCACTACAATGAAGTCTCACTTCCACCTGGTCAAAAGGGCCATCTGAAAAAAGTGTAAAATCCATAAAGGCACGACAGGCCATGGAGAACTGGGAGCCTTGTTATGCTGATGGGCGGGATGTAAATTGCCAACAGCCACTCTGGAGAAGTGTATGGTGTTTCCTGAAACATCTAAAAAACAAAGCAACAGAGCCTAGGGCACTTCCACTTATGGTCCTATAGCTTAGGGAAATTAAAATCAAAAAGACACAGCCACCCCAAAGTTTGGGACGGCTCTGTTTACAAGAACCTCGTTTACGGTACAAGTTCAATATCGCAGAAAGTGAAAAATGGATAAAAAAGTTGTGGTACTTACGTACAATGCAATATCACTCAGCAATGAAATCTATGTAATCAGGCCCGTAGCAGCATAATGAGTGGATTCAGGTATGATGATTCGAACTGAAATAAGTCACACAGAAAAGAAACATCATAAGGTATCATTAATACACAGAATGTCGACTTGGCTACACATGAACTGAATTACAAAACAGAACAGTGTCTCATCTTTAGAAAACCAACTTATGCTTGCTTAAGGGGGAAGGTGAGTTGGGGTGCTGCATAAAACCAGAGATTGAAATGAGCACAGATAAAGTTCCTTAAGCCAAATATGGAATAGACAAGAGCTACTCCTTGCTCAACGAAATGAACTCAACACCCCATATTAAACGCCTAAGAATATACCTGAGTAGTAAGTATCTTAAAACCTATGGATTGCTATGTCTCCAAAAGAGAATCAAGCGTGTGTACAGGGGCATAAACGCAGCAGTGATAGGATTGGAGAGGTTCGGTGAGCAAATGAAGACCCTTTGAAGTCATATTGCATGGTACCCATTCCACGGGTCTCAACTCTCCAGGTTTAAGGTATTCTTCCTTCAGCTAAAACATGCATGTGGAACCCAGAGTATGATCAACCGTGTGAACGGGAGACGTGTTCAAATATGTCTCAGTTTTCCTCCCCTGGTACTCGGGTGCAACATTCCAGACGCTTTACTAACATTCTCCCCACTTGGAGAGTCAGCACCTTTAACATCCTGTTTGGCCCCGTTTGCAATTTCTGCGGAAGATGAACAGGAATAGGGAGAACCAATCAGAGACTAGCTGGAGGTGTCTGGACGGGCAAATTTAACTCTCATTTCCCACCAGAAAGAGGAAATAACCAAAGGCTCAGCATGCCGTGCCGGAACCAGATTAGGGCCTGAAGCCATCCAGCGGTGTTGCGACCAGGTCACAAGAAAGCGAGTTGAAGAAAGGAGCTCAGGGGCACTGTAATTCACAAACCTGCAGAGTTATAAATGACAGCTATCGTCCAAAAATAGACTGAAGTAAGGCTGCCAAGAGGACTTGAAAGCGGGGCAGAATTGCAGGAAACCGATTTCAGGAGGTAGACTGGAATTGCATTGAAAGCATAGGAAAAGAGGCAGAACGTCCACAATGATGCACTTGGCCAAAAAGGGCGTATGCGTTTTTTCCTGAATATATTCAGGAAAAAACGCATACGCCCTTTTTGGCCAACCAAGCAAGCTTGCAAAGGAAATCTGCACTACAATGAAGTCTCACTTCCCCCCGGTCAAAAGGGCCATCTGAAAAAAGTGTAAAATCCAGAAAGGCAGGACAGGCCATGGAGAACTGGGAGCCTTGTTATGCTGATGGGCGGGATGTAAATTGCCAACAGACACTCGGGAGAAGTGTATGGTGTTTCCTGAAACATCGAAAAAACAAAGCAACAGAGCCTAGGGCACTTCCACTTATGGTCCTATAGCTTAGGGAAATTAAAATCAAAAAGACACAGCCACCCCAAAGTTTGGGACGCCTCTGTTTACAAGAACCTCGTTTACAGTACAAATTCAACATCGCAGAAAATGAAAAATGGATAAAGAAGCTGTGGTATTTACTTACAAAGCAATATCACTCAGCAATGAAATCTATGTCATCAGGCCCTTAGCAGCACAATGAGTGGATTCAGGTATGATGATTCTAACTGAAATAAGTCACACAGAAAAATAAACATCATAAGATATCACTAATACACGGAATGGAAACTTGGCTACACAGGAACTGAATTACAGAACAGAACACGGTCTAAAATTTAGAAAACCAACTTATGCTTGCTTAAGGGTAAAGGTGAGTTGGGGTGCTGCATAAAACCAGAGATTGAAATGAGCACAGATAAAGTTCCTTAAGCCAAATATGGAATAGACAAGAGCTACTCCTTGCTCAACGAAATGGACTCAACACCGCATATTAAACGCCTAAGAATGTACCTGACTAGTAAGTATCTTAAAACCTATGGATTGCTATGTCTCCGAAAGAGAATCAAGCATGTGTACAGGGGCATAAACGCAGCAGTGATAGGATTGGAGAGGTTCGGTGAGCAAATGAAGACCCTTTGAAGTCATATTGCATGGTACCCATTACACGGGTTTCAACTACCCAGGTTTAAGGTATTCTTCCTTCAGCTAAAACATGCATGTGGAACCCAGAGTATGATCATCCGTGTGAACGGGAGACGTGTTCAAATATGTCTCAGTTTTCCTCCCGTGGTACTCAGATGCAACATTCCAGACGCTTTACTAACACTCTCCCGACTTGGAGAGTCAGCGCCTTTAACCTCCTGTTTGGCCCAGTTTGCAATTTCTGCGGAAGATGAACAGGAATAGCGAGAACCAATGAGAGACTAGCTGGAGGTGTCTGGACGGGCAAATTTAACTCTCATTTCCCAATAGGAAGAGGAAATAACCAAAGGCTCAGCGTGCCGTGCCGGAACCAGATTAGGGCCTGAAGACATCCTGCGGTGTTGCGGCCAGCTCACAAGAAAGCGAGTTGAAGAAAGAGCTCAGGGGCACTGTAATTCACAAACCTGCAGAGTTATAAATGACAGCTATCGTCCAAAAATAGACTGAAGTAAGGCTGCCAAGAGGACTTGAAAGCAGGGCAGAATTGCAGGAAACCGATTTCAGGAGGTAGACTGGAATTGCATTGAAAGCATAGGAAAAGAGGCAGAACGTCCACAATGATGCACTTGGCCAAAAAGGGCGTATGCGTTTTTTCCTGAATATATTCAGGAATAAAACGCATACGCCCTTTTTGGCCAACCAAGCAAACTTGCAAAGGAAATCTGCACTACAATGAAGTCTCACTTCTCCCCGGTCAAAAGGGCCATCTGAAAAAAGTGTAAAATCCAGAAAGGCAGGACAGGCCATGGAGAACTGGGAGCCTTGTTATGCTGATGGGCGGGATGTAAATTGCCAACAGACACTTGGGAGAAGTGTATGGTGTTTCCTGAAACATCTAAAAAACAAAGCAACAGAGCCTAGGGCACTTCCACTTATGGTCCTATAGCTTAGGGAAATTAAAATCAAAAAGACACAGCCACCCCAAAGTTTGGGACGGCTCTGTTTACAAGAACCTCGTTTACAGTACAAGTTCAACATCGCAGAAAGTGAAAAATGGATAAAGAAGTTGTGGTATTCACTTACAAAGCAATATCACTCAGCAATGAAATCTATGTCATCAGGCCCTTAGCAGCACAATGAGTGGATTCAGGTATGATGATTCTAACTGAAATAAGTCACACAGAAAAAGAAACCTCATAAGATATCAGTAATACACGGAATGGAAACTTGGCTAGACAGGAACTGAATTACAGAACAGAACAGGGTCTCAAATTTAGAAAACCAACTTATGCTTGCTTAAGGGTAAAGGTGAGTTGGGGTGCTGCATAAAACCAGAGATTGAAATGAGCACAGATAAAGTTCCTTAAGCCAAATATGGAATAGACAAGAGCTACTCCTTGCTCAACGAAATGGACTCAACACCGCATATTAAACGCCTAAGAATGTACCTGACTAGTAAGTATCTTAAAACCTATGGATTGCTATGTCTCCGAAAGAGAATCAAGCATGTGTACAGGGGCATAAACGCAGCAGTGATAGGATTGGAGAGGTTCGGTGAGCAAATGAAGACCCTTTGAAGTCATATTGCATGGTACCCATTCCACGGGTTTCAACTACCCAGGTTTAAGGTATTCTTCCTTCAGCTAAAATATGCATGTGGAACCTAGAGTATGATCAACCATGTGATCAGGAGACGTGTTCAAATATGTCTCAGTTTTCCTCCCGTGGTACTCAGATGCAACATTCCAGACGCTTTACTAACACTCTCCCGACTTGGAGAGTCAGCGCCTTTAACCTCCTGTTTGGCCCAGTTTGCAATTTCTGCGGAAGATGAACAGGAATAGCGAGAACCAATGAGAGACTAGCTGGAGGTGTCTGGACGGGCAAATTTAACTCTCATTTCCCAATAGGAAGAGGAAATAACCAAAGGCTCAGCGTGCCGTGCCGGAACCAGATTAGGGCCTGAAGCCATCCTGCGGTGTTGCGGCCAGCTCACAAGAAAGCGAGTTGAAGAAAGAGCTCAGGGGCACTGTAATTCACAAACCTGCAGAGTTATAAATGACAGCTATCGTCCAAAAATAGACTGAAGTAAGGCTGCCAAGAGGACTTGAAAGCGGGGCAGAATTGCAGGAAACCGATTTCAGGAGGTAGACTGGAATTGCATTGAAAACATAGGAAAAGAGGCAGAACGTCCACAATGATGCACTTGGCCAAAAAGGTCGTATGCGTTTTTTCCTGAATATATTCAGGAATAAAACGCATACGCCCTTTTTGGCCAACCAAGCAAACTTGCAAAGGAAATCTGCACTACAATGAAGTCTCACTTCTCCCCGGTCAAAAGGGCCATCTGAAAAAAGTGTAAAATCCAGAAAGGCAGGACAGGCCATGGAGAACTGGGAGCCTTGTTATGCTGATGGGCGGGATGTAAATTGCCAACAGACACTTGGGAAAAGTGTATGGTGTTTCCTGAAACATCTAAAAAACAAAGCAACAGAGCCTAGGGCACTTCCACTTATGGTCCTATAGCTTAGGGAAATTAAAATCAAAAAGACACAGCCACCCCAAAGTTTGGAACGGCTCTGTTTACAAGAACCTCGTTTACAGTACAAGTTCAACATCGCAGAAAGTGAAAAATGGATAAAGAAGTTGTGGTATTCACTTACAAAGCAATATCACTCAGCAATGAAATCTATGTCATCAGGCCCTTAGCAGCACAATGAGTGGATTCAGATATGATGATTCTAACTGAAATAAGTCACACAGAAAAAGAAACATCATAAGATATCAGTAATACACGGAATGGAAACTTGGCTACACAGGAACTGAATTACAGAAAAGAACAGGGTCTCAAATTTAGAAAACCAACTTATGCTTGCTTAAGGGTAAAGGTGAGTTGGGGAGCTGCATAAAACCAGAGATTGAAATGAGCACAGATAAAGTTCCTTAAGCCAAATATGGAATAGACAAGAGCTACTCCTTGCTCAACGAAATGGACTCAACACCGCATATTAAACGCCTAAGAATGTACCTGACTAGTAAGTATCGTAAAACCTATGGATTGCTATGTCTCCGAAAGAGAATCAAGCATGTGTACAGGGGCATAAACGCAGCAGTGATAGGATTGGAGAGGTTCGGTGAGCAAATGAAGACCCTTTGAAGTCATATTGCATGGTACCCATTCCACGGGTTTCACCTACCCAGGTTTAAGGTATTCTTCCTTCAGCTAAAACATGCATGTGGAACCTAGAGTATGATCAACCATGTGATCGGGAGACGTGTTCAAATATGTCTCAGTTTTCGTACCCTGGTACTCGGGTGCAACATTCCAGACGCTTTACTAACACTCTCCCCACTTGGAGAGTCAGTCCCTTTAACCTCCTGTTTGGCCCAGTTTGCAATTTCTGCGGAAGATGAACAGGAATAGCGAGAACCAATGAGAGACTAGCTGGAGGTGTCTGGACGGGCAAATTTAACTCTCATTTCCCACCAGGAAGAGGAATTAACCAAAGGCTCAGCATGCCGTGCCAGAACCAGATTAGGGCCTGAAGCCATCCTGCGGTGTTGCGGCCAGGTCACAAGAAAGCAAGTTGAAGAAAGGAGCTCAGGGGCACTGTAATTCACAAACCTGCAGAGTTATAAATGACAGCTATCGTCCAAAAATAGACTGAAGTAAGGCTGCCAAGAGGACTTGAAAGCGGGGCAGAATTGCAGGAAACCGATTTCAGGAGGTAGACTGGAATTGCATTGAAAGCATAGGAAAAGAGGCAGAACGTCCACAATGATGCACTTGGCCAAAAAGGGCGTATGCGTTTTTTCCTGAATATATTCAGGAAAAAACGCATACGCCCTTTTTGGCCAACCAAGCAAGCTTGCAAAGGAAATCTGCACTACAATGAAGTCTCACTTCCCCCCGGTCAAAAGGGCCATCTGAAAAAAGTGTAAAATCCAGAAAGGCAGGACAGGCCATGGAGAACTGGGAGCCTTGTTATGCTGATGGGCGGGATGTAAATTGCCAACAGACACTTGGGAGAAGTGTATGGTGTTTCCTGAAACATCTAAAAAACAAAGCAACAGAGCCTAGGGCACTGCCACTTATGGTCCTATAGCTTAGGGAAATTAAAATCAAAAAGACACAGCCACCCCAAAGTTTGGGACGCCTCTGTTTACAAGAACCTCGTTTACAGTACAAGTTCAACATCGCAGAAAGTGAAAAATGGATAAAGAAGCTGTGGTATTTACTTACAAAGCAATATCACTCAGCAATGAAATCTATGTCATCAGGCCCTTAGCAGCACAATGAGTGGATTCAGGTATGATGATTCTAACTGAAATAAGTCACACAGAAAAAGAAACATCATAAGATATCACTAATACACGGAATGGAAACTTGGCTACACAGGAACTGAATTACAGAACAGAACACGGTCTCAAATTTAGAAAACCAACTTATGCTTGCTTAAGGGTAAAGGTGAGTTGGGGTGCTGCATAAAATCAGAGATTGAAATGAGCACAGATAAAGTTCCTTAAGCCAAATATGGAATAGACAAGAGCTACTCCTTGCTCAACGAAATGGACTCAACACCCCATATTAAACGCCTAAGAATGTACCTGACTAGTAAGTATCTTAAAACCTATGGATTGGTATGTCTCCAAAAGAGAATCAAGCGTGTGTACAGGGGCATAAATGCAGCAGTGATAGGATTGGAGAGGTTCGGTGAGCAAATGAAGACCCTTTGAAGTCATATTACATGGTACCCATTACATGGGTCTCAACTCTCCAGGTTTAAGGTATTCTTCCTTCAGCTAAAACATGCATGTGGAACCCAGAGTATGATCAACCATGTGAACGGGAGACGTGTTCAAATATGTCTCAGTTTTCCTCCCCTGGTACTCGGGTGCGACATTCCAGACGCTTTACTAACACTCTCCCGACTTGGAGAGTCAGTGCCTTTAACCTCCTGTTTGGCCCAGTTTGCAAATTCTGCGGAAGATGAACAGGAATAACGAGAACCAATGAGAGGCTAGCTGGAGGTGTCTGGACGGGCAAATTTAACTCTCATTTCCCACCAGGAAGAGGAATTAACCAAAGGCTCAGCGTGCCGTGCCGGAACCAGATTAGGGCCTGAAGACATCCTGCGGTGTTGCGGCCAGGTCACAAGAAAGCGAGTTGAAGAAAGGAGCTCAGGGGCACTGTAATTCACAAACCTGCAGAGTTATAAATGACAGCTATCGTCCAAAAATAGACTGAAGTAAGGCTGCCAAGAGGACTTGAAAGCGGGGCAGAATTGCAGGAAACCGATTTCAGGAGGTAGACTGGAATTGCATTGAAAGCATAGGAAAAGAGGCAGAACGTCCACAATGATGCACTTGGCCAAAAAGGGCGTATGCGTTTTTTCCTGAATATATTCAGGAAAAAACGCATACGCCCTTTTTGGCCAACCAAGCAAGCTTGCAAAGGAAATCTGCACTACAATGAAGTCTCACTTCCCCCCGGTCAAAAGGGCCATCTGAAAAAAGTGTAAAATCCAGAAAGGCAGGACAGGCCATGGAGAACTGGGAGCCTTGTTATGCTGATGGGCGGGATGTAAATTGCCAACAACCACTCCGGAGAAGTGTATGGTGTTTCCTGAAACATCTAAAAAACAAAGCAACAGAACCTAGGGCACTTCCACTTATGATCCTATAGCTTAGGGAAATTAAAATCAAAAAGACACAGCCACCCCAAAGTTTGGGACGGCTCTGTTTACAAGAACCTCGTTTACAGTACAAGTTCAACATTGCAGAAAGTGAAAAATGGAGAAAGAAGTTGTGGTATTTACTTACAAAGCAATATCACTCAGCAATGAAATCTGTGTCATCAGGCCCTTAGCAGCACAATGAGTGGATTCAGGTATGATGATTCTAACTGAAATAAGTCACACAGAAAAAGAAACATCATAAGATATCAGTAATACACGGAATGTAAACCTGGCTAGACAGGAACTGAATTACAGAACAGAACAGGGTCTCAAATTTAGAAAACCAACTTATGCTTGCTTAAGGGTAAAGGTGAGTTGGGGTGCTGCATAAAACCAGAGATTGAAATGAGCACAGATAAAGTTCCTTAAGCCAAATATGGAATAGACAAGAGCTACTCCTTGCTCAACGAAATGGACTCAAAACCCCATATTAAACGCCTAAGAATGTACCTGACTAGTAAGTATCTTAAAACCTATGGATTGCTATGTCTCCAAAAGAGAATCAAGCGTGTGTACAGGGGCATAAATGCAGCAGTGATAGGATTGGAGAAGTTCGGTGAGCAAATGAAGACCCTTTGAAGTCATATTGCATGGTACCCATTCCACGGGTCTCAACTCTCCAGGTTTAATGTATTCTTCCTTCAGCTAAAACATGCATGTGGAACCCAGAGTATGATCAACCATGTTATCGGGAGACGTGTTCAAATATGTCTCAGTTTTCCTACCCTGGTACTCGGGTGCAACATTCGAGACGCTTTACTAACACTCTCCCGACTTGGAGAGTCAGTCCCTTTAACCTCCTGCTTGGCCCAGTTTGCAATTTCTGCGGAAGATGAACAGGAATAGCGAGAACCAATGAGAGACTAGCTGGAGGTGTCTGGACGGGCAAATTTAACTCTCATTTCCCACCAGGAAGAGGAATTAACCAAAGGCTCAGCGTGCCGTGCCGGAACCAGATTAGGGCCTGAAGCCATCCTGCGGTGTTGCGGCCAGCTCACAAGAAAGCGAGTTGAAGAAAGGAGCTCAGGGGCACTGTAATTCACAAACCTGCAGAGTTATAAATGACAGCTATCGTCCAAAAATATACTGAAGTAAGGCTGCCAAGAGGACTTGAAAGCGGGGCAGAATTGCAGGAAACCGATTTCAGGAGGTAGACTGGAATTGCATTGAAAGCATAGGAAAAGAGGCAGAACGTCCACAATGATGCACTTGGCCAAAAAGGGCGTATGCGTTTTTTCCTGAATATATTCAGGAAAAAACGCATACGCCCTTTTTGGCCAACCAAGCAAGCTTGCAAAGGAAATCTGCACTACAATGAAGTCTCACTTCCCCCCGGTCAAAAGGGCCATCTGAAAAAAGTGTAAAATCCAGAAAGGCAGGACAGGCCATGGAGAACTGGGAGCCTTGTTATGCTGATGGGCGGGATGTAAATTGCCAACAGACACTCGGGAGAAGTGTATGGTGTTTCCTGAAACATCTAAAAAACAAAGCAACAGAGCCTAGGGCACTTCCACTTATGGTCCTATAGCTTAGGGAAATTAAAATCAAAAAGACACAGCCACCCCAAAGTTTGGGACGCCTCTGTTTACAAGAACCTCGTTTAACGTACAAGTTCAATATCACAGAAAGTGAAAAATGGATAAAGAACTTGTGGTACTTACGTACAATGCAGTATCACTCAGCAATGAAATCTATGTCATCAGTCCCGTAGCAGCATCATGAGTGGATTCAGGTACGATGATTCTAACTGAAATAATTCACACAGAAAAAGAAACATCATAAGATATCACTAATACACGGAATGTAAACTTGGCTACACAGGAACTGAATTCCAAAACAGAACAGGTTCTCAAATTTAGAAAACCAACTTATGCTTGCTTAAGGGGAAAGGTGAGTTGGATTGCTGCATAAAACCAGAGATTGAAATGAGCACAGATAAAGTTCCTTAAGCCAAATATGGAATAGACAAGAGCTACTCCTTGCTCAACGAAATGGACTCAACACCCCATATTAAACGCCTAAGAATGTACCTGACTAGTAAGTATCTTAAAACCTATGGATTGCTATGTCTCCGAAAGAGAATCAAGCATGTGTACAGGGGCATAAACGCAGCAGTGATAGGATTGGAGAGGTTCGGTGAGCAAATGAAGACCCTTTGAAGTCATATTGCATGGTACCCATTACACGGGTCTCAACTCTCCAGGTTTAAGGTATTCTTCCTTCAGCTAAAACATGCATGTGGAACCCAGAGTATGATCAACCATGTGAACGGGAGACGTGTTCAAATATGTCTCAGTTTTCCTCCCCTGGTACTCGGGTGCAACATTCCAGACGCTTTACTAACACTCTCCCCACTTGGAGAGTCAGCGCCTTTAACCTCCTGTTTGGCCCAGTTTGCAATTTCTGCGGAAGATGAACAGGAATAGCGAGAACCAATGAGAGGCTAGCTGGAGGTGTCTGGACGGGCAAATTTAACTCTCATTTCCCACCAGGAAGAGGAAATAACCAAAGGCTCAGCGTGCCGTACCGGAACCAGATTAGGGCCTGAAGCCATCCTGCAGTGTTGCGGCCAGGTCACAAGAAGGCGAGTTGAAGAAAGGAGCTCAGGGGCACTGTAATTCACAAACCTGCAGAGTTATAAATGACAGCTATCGTCCAAAAATAGACTGAAGTAAGGCTGCCAAGAGGACTTGAAAGCGGGGCAGAATTGCAGGAAACCGATTTCAGGAGGTAGACTGGAATTGCATTGAAAGCATAGGAAAAGAGGCAGAACGTCCACAATGATGGACTTGGCCAAAAAGGGCGTATGCGTTTTTTCCTGAATATATTCAGGAAAAAACGAATACGCCCTTTTTGGCCAACCAAGCAAGCTTGCAAAGGAAATCTGCACTACAATGAAGTCTCACTTCTCCCGGTCAAAAGGGCCATCTGAAAAAAGTGTAAAATCCAGAAAGGCAGGACAGGCCATGGAGAACTGGGAGCCTTGTTTTGCTGAAGGGCGGGATGTAAATTGCCAACAAACACTCGGGAGAAGTGTATGGTGTTTCCTGAAACATCTAAAAAACAAAGCAACAGAGCCTAGGGCACTGCCACTTATGGTCCTATAGCTTAGGGAATTTAAAATCAAAAAGACACAGCCACCCCAAAGTTTCGAACGGCTCTGTTTACAAGAACCTCGTTTACAGTACAAGTTCAACATCGCAGAAAGTGAAAAATGGATAATAAAGTTGTGGTATTTACTTACAAAGCAATATCACTCAGCAATGAAATCTGTGTCATCAGGCCCTTAGCAGCACAATGAGTGGATTCAGGTATGATGATTCTAACTGAAATAAGTCACACAGAAAAAGAAACATCATAAGATATCAGTAATACACGGAATGTAAACTTGGCTACACAGGAATTGAATTACAGAACAGAACAGGGTCTCAAATTTAGAAAACCAACTTATGCTTGCTTAAGGGGAAAGGTGAGTTGGGGTGCTGCATAAAACCAGAGATTGAAATGAGCACAGATAAAGTTCCTTAAGCCAAATATGGAACAGACAAGAGCTACTCCTTGCTCAACGAAATGGACTCAACACCCCATATTAAACGCCTAAGAATGTACCTGACTAGTAAGTATCTTAAAACCTATGGATTGCTATGTCTCCGAAAGAGAATCAAGCATGTGTACAGGGGCATAAACGCAGCAGTGATAGGATTGGAGAGGTTCGGTGAGCAAATGAAGACCCTTTGAAGTCATATTGCATGGTACCCATTCCACGGGTTTCAACTACCCAGGTTTAAGGTATTCTTCCTTCAGCTAAAACATGCATGTGGAACCCAGAGTATGATCAACCATGTGATCGGGAGACGTGTTCAAATATGTCTCAGTTTTCGTACCCTGGTACTCGGGTGCAACATTCCAGACGCTTTACTAACACTCTCCCCACTGGGAGAGTCAGCGCCTTTAACCTCCTGTTTGGCACAGTTTGCAATTTCTGCGGAAGATGAACAGGAATAGCGAGAACCAATGAGAGGCTAGCTGGAGGTGTCTGGACGGGCAAATTTAACTCTCATTTCCCACCAAGAAGAGGAATTAACCAAAGGCTCAGCATGCCGGGCCGGAACCAGATTAGGGCCTGAAGCCATCCTGCGGTGTTGCGGCCAGGTCACAAGAAAGCGAGTTGAAGAAAGGAGCTCAGGGGCACTGTAATTCACAAACCTGCAGAGTTATAAATGACAGCTATCGTCCAAAAATAGACTGAAGTAAGGCTGCCGAGAGGACTTGAAAGCGGGGCAGAATTGCAGGAAACCGATTTCAGGAGGTAGACTGGAATTGCATTGAAAGCATAGGAAAAGAGGCAGAACGTCCACAATGATGCACTTGGCCAAAAAGGGCGTATGCGTTTTTTCCTGAATATATTCAGGAAAAAACGCATACGCCCTTTTTGGCCAACCAAGCAAGCTTGCAAAGGAAATCTGCACTACAATGAAGTCTCACTTCCCCCCGGTCAAAAGGGCCATCTGAAAAAAGTGTAAAATCCAGAAAGGCAGGACAAGCCATGGAGAACTGGGAGCCTTGTTATGCTGATGGGCGGGATGTAAATTGCCAACAGACACTTGGGAGAAGTGTATGGTGTTTCCTGAAACATCTAAAAAACAAAGCAACAGAGCCTAGGGCACTGCCACTTATGGTCCTATAGATTAGGGAAATTAAAATCAAAAAGACACAGCCACCCCAAAGTTTGGGACGCCTCTGTTTACAAGAACCTCGTTTACAGTACAAGTTCAACATCGCAGAAAGTGAAAAATGGATAAAGAAGTTGTGGTATTTACTTACAAAGCAATATCACTCAGCAATGAAATCTATGTCAGCAGGGCCTTAGGAGCACAATGAGTGGATTCAGGTATGATGATTCTAACTGAAATAAGTCACACAGAAAAAGAAACATCATAAGATATGAGTAATACACGGAATGTAAACTTGGCTACACAGGAACTGAATTACAGAACAGAACAGGGTCTCAAATTTAGAAAACCAACTTATGCCTGCTTAAGGGGAAAGGTGAGTTGGGGTGCTGCATAAAACCAGAGATTGAAATGAGCACAATAAAGTTCCTTAAGCCAAATATGGAATAGACAAGAGCTACTCCTTGCTCAACGAAATGGACTCAACACCGCATATTAAACGCCTAAGAATGTACCTGACTAGTAAGTATCTTAAAACCTATGGATTGCTATGTCTCTGAAAGAGAATCAAGCATGTGTACAGGGGCATAAACGCAGCAGTGATAGGATTGGAGAGGTTCGGTGAGCAAATGAAGACCCTTTGAAGTCATATTGCATGGTACCCATTACACGGGTCTCAACTCTCCAGGTTTAAGGTATTCTTCCTTCAGCTAAAACATGCATGTGGAACCCAGAGTATGATCAACCATGTGAACGGGAGACGTGTTCAAATATGTCTCAGTTTTCCTCCCCTGGTACTCGTTTGCAACATTCCAGACGCTTTACTAACACTCTCCCCACTTGGAGAGTCAGTGCCTTTAACCTCCTGTTTGGCCCAGTTTGCAATTTCTGCGGAAGATGAACAGGAATAGCGAGAACCAATGAGAGGCTAGCTGGAGGTGTCTGGACGGGCAAATTTAACTCTCATTTCCCACCAGGAGGAGGAAATAACCAAAGGCTCAGCGTGCCGTACGGGAACCAGATTAGGGCCTGAAGCCATCCTGCAGTGTTGCGGCCAGGTCACAAGAAAGCGAGTTGAAGAAAGGAGCTCAGGGGCACTGTAATTCACAAACCTGCAGAGTTATAAATGACAGCTATCGTCCAAAAATAGACTGAAGTAAGGCTGCCAAGAGGACTTGAAAGCGGTGCAGAATTGCAGGCAACCGATTTCAGGAGGTAGACTGGAATTGCATTGAAAGCATAGGAAAAGAGGCAGAACGTCCACAATGATGCACTTGGCCAAAAAGGGCGTATGCGTTTTTTCCTGAATATATTCAGGAAAAAACGCATACGCCCTTTTTGGCCAACCAAGCAAGCTTGCAAAGGAAATCTGCACTACAATGAAGTCTCACTTCCCCCCGGTCAAAAGGGCCATCTGAAAAAAGTGTAAAATCCAGAAAGGCAGGACAGGCCATGGAGAACTGGGAGCCTTGTTATGCTGATGGGCGGGATGTAAATTGCCAACAGACACTTGGGAGAAGTGTATGGTGTTTCCTGAAACATCTAAAAAACAAAGCAACAGAGCCTAGGGCACTGCCACTTATGGTCCTATAGCTTAGGGAAATTAAAATCAAAAAGACACAGCCACCCCAAAGTTTGGGACGCCTCTGTTTACAAGAACCTCGTTTACAGTACAAGTTCAACATCGCAGAAAGTGAAAAATGGATAAAGAAGCTGTGGTATTTACTTACAAAGCAATATCACTCAGCAATGAAATCTATGTCATCAGGCCCTTAGCAGCACAATGAGTGGATTCAGGTATGATGATTCTAACTGAAATAAGTCACACAGAAAAAGAAACATCATAAGATATCACTAATACACGGAATGGAAACTTGGCTACACAGGAACTGAATTACAGAACAGAACACGGTCTCAAATTTAGAAAACCAACTTATGCTTGCTTAAGGGTAAAGGTGAGTTGGGGTGCTGCATAAAACCAGAGATTGAAATGAGCACAGATAAAGTTCCTTAAGCCAAATATGGAATAGACAAGAGCTACTCCTTGCTCAACGAAATGGACTCAACACCCCATATTAAACGCCTAAGAATGTACCTGACTAGTAAGTATCTTAAAACCTATGGATTGGTATGTCTCCAAAAGAGAATCAAGCGTGTGTACAGGGGCATAAATGCAGCAGTGATAGGATTGGAGAGGTTCGGTGAGCAAATGAAGACCCTTTGAAGTCATATTACATGGTACCCATTACATGGGTCTCAACTCTCCAGGTTTAAGGTATTCTTCCTTCAGCTAAAACATGCATGTGGAACCCAGAGTATGATCAACCATGTGAACGGGAGACGTGTTCAAATATGTCTCAGTTTTCCTCCCCTGGTACTCGGGTGCGACATTCCAGACGCTTTACTAACACTCTCCCGACTTGGAGAGTCAGTGCCTTTAACCTCCTGTTTGGCCCAGTTTGCAAATTCTGCGGAAGATGAACAGGAATAGCGAGAACCAATGAGAGGCTAGCTGGAGGTGTCTGGACGGGCAAATTTAACTCTCATTTCCCACCAGGAAGAGGAAATAACCAAAGGCTCAGCGTGCCGTGCCGGAACCAGATTAGGGCCTGAAGACATCCTGCGGTGTTGCGGCCAGGTCACAAGAAAGCGAGTTGAAGAAAGGAGCTCAGGGGCACTGTAATTCACAAACCTGCAGAGTTATAAATGACAGCTATCGTCCAAAAATAGACTGAAGTAAGGCTGCCAAGAGGACTTGAAAGCGGGGCAGAATTGCAGGAAACCGATTTCAGGAGGTAGACTGGAATTGCATTGAAAGCATAGGAAAAGAGGCAGAACGTCCACAATGATGCACTTGGCCAAAAAGGGCGTATGCGTTTTTTCCTGAATATATTCAGGAAAAAACGCATACGCCCTTTTTGGCCAACCAAGCAAGCTTGCAAAGGAAATCTGCACTACAATGAAGTCTCACTTCCCCCCGGTCAAAAGGGCCATCTGAAAAAAGTGTAAAATCCAGAAAGGCAGGACAGGCCATGGAGAACTGGGAGCCTTGTTATGCTGATGGGCGGGATGTAAATTGCCAACAACCACTCCGGAGAAGTGTATGGTGTTTCCTGAAACATCTAAAAAACAAAGCAACAGAACCTAGGGCACTTCCACTTATGATCCTATAGCTTAGGGAAATTAAAATCAAAAAGACACAGCCACCCCAAAGTTTGGGACGGCTCTGTTTACAAGAACCTCGTTTACAGTACAAGTTCAACATTGCAGAAAGTGAAAAATGGAGAAAGAAGTTGTGGTATTTACTTACAAAGCAATATCACTCAGCAATGAAATCTGTGTCATCAGGCCCTTAGCAGCACAATGAGTGGATTCAGGTATGATGATTCTAACTGAAATAAGTCACACAGAAAAAGAAACATCATAAGATATCAGTAATACACGGAATGTAAACCTGGCTAGACAGGAACTGAATTACAGAACAGAACAGGGTCTCAAATTTAGAAAACCAACTTATGCTTGCTTAAGGGTAAAGGTGAGTTGGGGTGCTGCATAAAACCAGAGATTGAAATGAGCACAGATAAAGTTCCTTAAGCCAAATATGGAATAGACAAGAGCTACTCCTTGCTCAACGAAATGGACTCAAAACCCCATATTAAACGCCTAAGAATGTACCTGACTAGTAAGTATCTTAAAACCTATGGATTGCTATGTCTCCAAAAGAGAATCAAGCGTGTGTACAGGGGCATAAATGCAGCAGTGATAGGATTGGAGAAGTTCGGTGAGCAAATGAAGACCCTTTGAAGTCATATTGCATGGTACCCATTCCACGGGTCTCAACTCTCCAGGTTTAATGTATTCTTCCTTCAGCTAAAACATGCATGTGGAACCCAGAGTATGATCAACCATGTTATCGGGAGACGTGTTCAAATATGTCTCAGTTTTCCTACCCTGGTACTCGGGTGCAACATTCGAGACGCTTTACTAACACTCTCCCGACTTGGAGAGTCAGTCCCTTTAACCTCCTGCTTGGCCCAGTTTGCAATTTCTGCGGAAGATGAACAGGAATAGCGAGAACCAATGAGAGACTAGCTGGAGGTGTCTGGACGGGCAAATTTAACTCTCATTTCCCACCAGGAAGAGGAATTAACCAAAGGCTCAGCGTGCCGTGCCGGAACCAGATTAGGGCCTGAAGCCATCCTGCGGTGTTGCGGCCAGCTCACAAGAAAGCGAGTTGAAGAAAGGAGCTCAGGGGCACTGTAATTCACAAACCTGCAGAGTTATAAATGACAGCTATCGTCCAAAAATATACTGAAGTAAGGCTGCCAAGAGGACTTGAAAGCGGGGCAGAATTGCAGGAAACCGATTTCAGGAGGTAGACTGGAATTGCATTGAAAGCATAGGAAAAGAGGCAGAACGTCCACAATGATGCACTTGGCCAAAAAGGGCGTATGCGTTTTTTCCTGAATATATTCAGGAAAAAACGCATACGCCCTTTTTGGCCAACCAAGCAAGCTTGCAAAGGAAATCTGCACTACAATGAAGTCTCACTTCCCCCCGGTCAAAAGGGCCATCTGAAAAAAGTGTAAAATCCAGAAAGGCAGGACAGGCCATGGAGAACTGGGAGCCTTGTTATGCTGATGGGCGGGATGTAAATTGCCAACAGACACTCGGGAGAAGTGTATGGTGTTTCCTGAAACATCTAAAAAACAAAGCAACAGAGCCTAGGGCACTTCCACTTATGGTCCTATAGCTTAGGGAAATTAAAATCAAAAAGACACAGCCACCCCAAAGTTTGGGACGCCTCTGTTTACAAGAACCTCGTTTAACGTACAAGTTCAATATCACAGAAAGTGAAAAATGGATAAAGAACTTGTGGTACTTACGTACAATGCAGTATCACTCAGCAATGAAATCTATGTCATCAGTCCCGTAGCAGCATCATGAGTGGATTCAGGTACGATGATACTAACTGAAATAATTCACACAGAAAAAGAAACATCATAAGATATCACTAATACACGGAATGTAAACTTGGCTACACAGGAACTGAATTCCAAAACAGAACAGGTTCTCAAATTTAGAAAACCAACTTATGCTTGCTTAAGGGGAAAGGTGAGTTGGATTGCTGCATAAAACCAGAGATTGAAATGAGCACAGATAAAGTTCCTTAAGCCAAATATGGAACAGACAAGAGCTACTCCTTGCTCAACGAAATGGACTCAACACCGCATATTAAACGCCTAAGAATGTACCTGACTAGTAAGTATCTTACAACCTATGGATTGCTATGTCTCCGAAAGAGAATCAAGCATGTGTACAGGGGCATAAACGCAGCAGTGATAGGATTGGAGAGGTTCGGTGAGCAAATGAAGACCCTTTGAAGTCATATTGCATGGTACCCATTACACGGGTCTCAACTCTCCAGGTTTAAGGTATTCTTCCTTCAGCTAAAACATGCATGTGGAACCCAGAGTATGATCAACCATGTGAACGGGAGACGTGTTCAAATATGTCTCAGTTTTCCTCCCCTGGTACTCGGGTGCAACATTCCAGACGCTTTACTAACACTCTCCCCACTTGGAGAGTCAGCGCCTTTAACCTCCTGTTTGGCCCAGTTTGCAATTTCTGCGGAAGATGAACAGGAATAGCGAGAACCAATGAGAGGCTAGCTGGAGGTGTCTGGACGGGCAAATTTAACTCTCATTTCCCACCAGGAAGAGGAAATAACCAAAGGCTCAGCGTGCCGTACCGGAACCAGATTAGGGCCTGAAGCCATCCTGCAGTGTTGCGGCCAGGTCACAAGAAGGCGAGTTGAAGAAAGGAGCTCAGGGGCACTGTAATTCACAAACCTGCAGAGTTATAAATGACAGCTATCGTCCAAAAATAGACTGAAGTAAGGCTGCCAAGAGGACTTGAAAGCGGGGCAGAATTGCAGGAAACCGATTTCAGGAGGTAGACTGGAATTGCATTGAAAGCATAGGAAAAGAGGCAGAACGTCCACAATGATGGACTTGGCCAAAAAGGGCGTATGCGTTTTTTCCTGAATATATTCAGGAAAAAACGAATACGCCCTTTTTGGCCAACCAAGCAAGCTTGCAAAGGAAATCTGCACTACAATGAAGTCTCACTTCTCCCGGTCAAAAGGGCCATCTGAAAAAAGTGTAAAATCCAGAAAGGCAGGACAGGCCATGGAGAACTGGGAGCCTTGTTTTGCTGAAGGGCGGGATGTAAATTGCCAACAAACACTCGGGAGAAGTGTATGGTGTTTCCTGAAACATCTAAAAAACAAAGCAACAGAGCCTAGGGCACTGCCACTTATGGTCCTATAGCTTAGGGAATTTAAAATCAAAAAGACACAGCCACCCCAAAGTTTCGAACGGCTCTGTTTACAAGAACCTCGTTTACAGTACAAGTTCAACATCGCAGAAAGTGAAAAATGGATAATAAAGTTGTGGTATTTACTTACAAAGCAATATCACTCAGCAATGAAATCTGTGTCATCAGGCCCTTAGCAGCACAATGAGTGGATTCAGGTATGATGATTCTAACTGAAATAAGTCACACAGAAAAAGAAACATCATAAGATATCAGTAATACACGGAATGTAAACTTGGCTACACAGGAATTGAATTACAGAACAGAACAGGGTCTCAAATTTAGAAAACCAACTTATGCTTGCTTAAGGGGAAAGGTGAGTTGGGGTGCTGCATAAAACCAGAGATTGAAATGAGCACAGATAAAGTTCCTTAAGCCAAATATGGAACAGACAAGAGCTACTCCTTGCTCAACGAAATGGACTCAACACCCCATATTAAACGCCTAAGAATGTACCTGACTAGTAAGTATCTTAAAACCTATGGATTGCTATGTCTCCGAAAGAGAATCAAGCATGTGTACAGGGGCATAAACGCAGCAGTGATAGGATTGGAGAGGTTCGGTGAGCAAATGAAGACCCTTTGAAGTCATATTGCATGGTACCCATTCCACGGGTTTCAACTACCCAGGTTTAAGGTATTCTTCCTTCAGCTAAAACATGCATGTGGAACCCAGAGTATGATCAACCATGTGATCGGGAGACGTGTTCAAATATGTCTCAGTTTTCGTACCCTGGTACTCGGGTGCAACATTCCAGACGCTTTACTAACACTCTCCCCACTTGGAGAGTCAGCGCCTTTAACCTCCTGTTTGGCACAGTTTGCAATTTCTGCGGAAGATGAACAGGAATAGCGAGAACCAATGAGAGGCTAGCTGGAGGTGTCTGGACGGGCAAATTTAACTCTCATTTCCCACAAAGAAGAGGAATTAACCAAAGGCTCAGCATGCCGGGCCGGAACCAGATTAGGGCCTGAAGCCATCCTGCGGTGTTGCGGCCAGGTCACAAGAAAGCGAGTTGAAGAAAGGAGCTCAGGGGCACTGTAATTCACAAACCTGCAGAGTTATAAATGACAGCTATCGTCCAAAAATAGACTGAAGTAAGGCTGCCGAGAGGACTTGAAAGCGGGGCAGAATTGCAGGAAACCGATTTCAGGAGGTAGACTGGAATTGCATTGAAAGCATAGGAAAAGAGGCAGAACGTCCACAATGATGCACTTGGCCAAAAAGGGCGTATGCGTTTTTTCCTGAATATATTCAGGAAAAAACGCATACGCCCTTTTTGGCCAACCAAGCAAGCTTGCAAAGGAAATCTGCACTACAATGAAGTCTCACTTCCCCCCGGTCAAAAGGGCCATCTGAAAAAAGTGTAAAATCCAGAAAGGCAGGACAAGCCATGGAGAACTGGGAGCCTTGTTATGCTGATGGGCGGGATGTAAATTGCCAACAGACACTTGGGAGAACTGTATGGTGTTTCCTGAAACATCTAAAAAACAAAGCAACAGAGCCTAGGGCACTGCCACTTATGGTCCTATAGCTTAGGGAAATTAAAATCAAAAAGACACAGCCACCCCAAAGTTTGGGACGGCTCTGTTTACAAGAACCTCGTTTACAGTACAAGTTCAACATCGCAGAAGGTGAAAAATGGATAAAGATGTTGTGGTATTTACTTACAAAGCAATATCACTCAGCAATGAAATCTATGTCAGCAGGGCCTTAGGAGCACAATGAGTGGATTCAGGTATGATGATTCTAACTGAAATAAGTCACACAGAAAAAGAAACATCATAAGATATCAGTAATACACGGAATGTAAACTTGGCTACACAGGAACTGAATTACAGAACAGAACAGGGTCTCAAATTTAGAAAACCAACTTATGCCTGCTTAAGGGGAAAGGTGAGTTGGGGTGCTGCATAAAACCAGAGATTGAAATGAGCACAATAAAGTTCCTTAAGCCAAATATGGAATAGACAAGAGCTACTCCTTGCTCAACGAAATGGACTCAACACCGCATATTAAACGCCTAAGAATGTACCTGACTAGTAAGTATCTTAAAACCTATGGATTGCTATGTCTCTGAAAGAGAATCAAGCATGTGTACAGGGGCATAAACGCAGCAGTGATAGGATTGGAGAGGTTCGGTGAGCAAATGAAGACCCTTTGAAGTCATATTGCATGGTACCCATTACACGGGTCTCAACTCTCCAGGTTTAAGGTATTCTTCCTTCAGCTAAAACATGCATGTGGAACCCAGAGTATGATCAACCATGTGAACGGGAGACGTGTTCAAATATGTCTCAGTTTTCCTCCCCTGGTACTCGGTTGCAACATTCCAGACGCTTTACTAACACTCTCCCCACTTGGAGAGTCAGTGCCTTTAACCTCCTGTTTGGCCCAGTTTGCAATTTCTGCGGAAGATGAACAGGAATAGCGAGAACCAATGAGAGGCTAGCTGGAGGTGTCTGGACGGGCAAATTTAACTCTCATTTCCCACCAGGAGGAGGAAATAACCAAAGGCTCAGCGTGCCGTACGGGAACCAGATTAGGGCCTGAAGCCATCCTGCAGTGTTGCGGCCAGGTCACAAGAAAGCGAGTTGAAGAAAGGAGCTCAGGGGCACTGTAATTCACAAACCTGCAGAGTTATAAATGACAGCTATCGTCCAAAAATAGACTGAAGTAAGGCTGCCAAGAGGACTTGAAAGCGGGGCAGAATTGCAGGAAACCGATTTCAGGAGGTAGACTGGAATTGCATTGAAAGCATAGGAAAAGAGGCAGAACGTCCACAATGATGCACTTGGCCAAAAAGGGCGTATGCGTTTTTTCCTGAATATATTCAGGAAAAAACGCATACGCCCTTTTTGGCCAACCAAGCAAGCTTGCAAAGGAAATCTGCACTACAATGAAGTCTCACTTCCCCCGGGTCAAAAGGGCCATCTGAAAAAAGTGTAAAATCCAGAAAGGCAGGACAGGCCATGGAGAACTGGGAGCCTTGTTATGCTGAAGGGCGGGATGTAAATTGCCAACAAACACTCGGGAGAAGTGTATGGTGTTTCCTGAAACATCTAAGAAACAAAGCAACAGAGCCTAGGGCACTTCCACTTATGGTCCTATAGATTAGGGAATTTAAAATCAAAAAGACACAGCCACCCCAAAGTTTCGAACGGCTCTGTTTACAAGAACCTCGTTTACAGTACAAGTTCAACATCGCAGAAAGTGAAAAATGGATAATAAAGTTGTGGTATTTACTTACAAAGCAATATCACTCAGCAATGAAATCTGTGTCATCAGGCCCTTAGCAGCACAATTAGTGGATTCAGGTATGATGATTCTAACTGAAATAAGTCACACAGAAAAAGAAACATCATAAGATATCAGTAATACACGGAATGTAAACTTGGCTACACAGGAACTGAATTACAGAACAGAACAGGGTCTCAAATTTAGAAAACCAACTTATGCTTGCTTAAGGGAAAAGGTGAGTTGGGGTGCTGCATAAAACCAGAGATTGAAATGAGCACAGATAAAGTTCCTTAAGCCAAATATGGAATAGACAAGAGCTACTCCTTGCTCAACGAAGTGGACTCAACACCGCATATTAAACGCCTAAGAATGTACCTGACTAGTAAGTATCTTAAAACCTATGGATTGCTATGTCTCTGAAAGAGAATCAAGCATGTGTACAGGGGCATAAACGCAGCAGTGATAGGATTGGAGAGGTTCGGTGAGCAAATGAAGACCCTTTGAAGTCATATTGCATGGTACCCATTCCACGGGTTTCAAATACACAGGTTTAAGGTATTCTTCCTTCAGCTAAAACATGCATGTGGAACCCAAGTATTATCAACCATGTGAACGGGAGACGTGTTCAAATATGTCTCAGTTTTCCTACCCTGGTACTCGGGTGCAACATTCCAGACGCTTTACTAACACTCTCCCGACTTGGAGAGTCAGTCCCTTTAACCTCCTGTTTGGCCCAGTTTGCAATTTCTGTGGAAGATGAACAGGAATAGCGAGAACCAATGAGAGACTAGCTGGAGGTGTCTGGACGGGCAAATTTAACTCTCATTTCCCACCATGAAGAGGAAATAACCAAAGGCTCAGCATGCCGTGCCGGAAACAGATTAGGGCCTGAAGCCATCCTGCGGTGTTGCGGCCAGGTCACAAGAAAGCGAGTTGAAGAAAGGAGCTCAGGGGCCCTGTAATTCACAAACCTGCAGAGTTATAAATGACAGCTATCGTCCAAAAATAGACTGAAGTAAGGCTGCCAAGAGGACTTGAAAGCGGGGCAGAATTGCAGGAAACCGATTTCAGGAGGTAGACTGGAATTGCATTGAAAGCATAGGAAAAGAGGCAGAACGTCCACAATGATGCACTTGGCCAAAAAGGGCGTATGCGTTTTTTCCTGAATATATTCAGGAAAAAACGCATACGCCCTTTTTGGCCAACCAAGCAAGCTTGCAAAGGAAATCTGCACTACAATGAAGTCTCACTTCCCCCCGGTCAAAAGGGCCATCTGAAAAAAGTGTAAAATCCAGAAAGGCAGGACAGGCCATGGAGAACTGGGAACCTTGGTATGCTGATGGGCGGGATGTAAAATGCCAACAACCACTCGGGAGAAGTGTATGGTGTTTCCTGAAACATCTAAAAAACAAAGCAACAGAACCTAGGGCACTTCCACTTATGGTCCTATAGCTTAGGGAAATTAAAATCAAAAAGACACAGCCACCCCAAAGTTTGGGACGCCTCCGTTTACAAGAACCTCGTTTACCGTAAAAGTTCAATATCACAGAAAGTGAAAAATGGATAAAGAACTTGTGGTACTTACGTACAAAGCAATATCATTCAGCAATGAAATCTGTGTCACAAGGCCCTTAGCAGCACAATGAGTGGATTCAGGTATGATGATTCTAACTGAAATAAGTCACACAGAAAAAGAAACATCATAAGATATCAGTAATACACGGAATGTAAACTTGGCTACACAGGAAATGAATTACAGAACAGAACAGGGTCTCAAATTTAGAAAACCAACTTATGCTTGCTTAAGGGTAAAGGTGAGTTGGGCTGCTGCATAAAACCAGAGATTGAAATGAGCACAGATAAAGTTCCTTAAGTCAAATATGAAATAGACAAGAGCTACTCCTTGCTCAACGAAATGGACTCAACACCGCATATTAAACGCCTAAGAATGTACCTGACTAGTAAGTATCTTAAAACCTATGGATTGCTATGTCTCCGAAAGAGAATCAAGCATGTGTACAGGGGCATAAACGCAGCAGTGATAGGATTGGAGAGGTTCGGTGAGCAAATGAAGACCCTTTGAAGTCATATTGCATGGTACCCATTACACGGGTCTTAACTCTCCAGGTTTAAGGTATTCTTCCTTCAGCTAAAACATGCATGTGGAACCGAAGTATGATCAACCATGCGAACGGGAGACGTGTTCAAATATTTCTCAGTTTTCCTCCCCTGGTACTCGGGTGCAACATTCCAGACGCTTTACTAACACTCTCCCCACTTGGAGAGTCAGTCCCTTTAACCTCCTGTTTGGCCCAGTTTGCAATTTCTGCGGAAGATGAACAGGAATAGCGAGAACCAATGAGAGACTAGCTGGAGGTGTCTGGATGGGCAAATTTAACTCTCATTTCCCACCAGGAAGAGGAATTAACCAAAGTCTCAGCGTGCCGTGCCAGAACCAGATTAGGGCCTGAAGACATCCTGCGGTGTTGCGGCCAGGTCACAAGAAAGCGAGTTGAAGAAAGGAGCTCAGGGGCACTGTAATTCACAAACCTGCAGAGTTATAAATGACAGCTATCGTCCAAAAATATACTGAAGTAGGGCTGCCAAGAGGACTTGAAAGCGGGGCAGAATTGCAGGAAAACGATTTCAGGAGGTAGACTGGAATTGCATTGAAAGCATAGGAAAAGAGGCAGAACGTCCACAATGATGCACTTGGCCAAAAAGGGCGTATGCGTTTTTTCCTGAATATATTCAGGAAAAAACGCATACGCCCTTTTTGGCCAACCAAGCAAACTTGCAAAGGAAATCTGCACTACAATGAAGTCTCACTTCTCCCCGGTCAAAAGGGCCATCTGAAAAAAGTGTAAAATCCAGAAAGGCAGGACAGGCCATGGAGAACTGGGAGCCTTGTTATGCTGATGGGCGGGATGTAAATTGCCAACAGACTCTCAGGAGAAGTGTATGGTGTTTCCTGAAACATCTAAAAAACAAAGCAACAGAACCTAGGGCACTTCCACTTATGGTCCTATAGCTTAGGGAAATTAAAATCAAAAAGACACAGCCACCCCAAAGTTTGGGACGCCTCCGTTTACAAGAACCTCGTTTACCGTACAAGTTCAATATCACAGAAAGTGAAAAATGGATAAAGAACTTGTGGTACTTACGTACAATGCAGTATCACTCAGCAATGAAATCTATGTCATCAGGCCCGTAGCAGCATAATGAGTGGATTCAGGTACGATGATTCTAACTGAAATAAGTCACACAGAAAAAGAAACATCATAAGATATCACTAATACACGGAATATAAACTTGGCTACAAAGGAACTGCATTCCAAAACAGAACAGGGTCTCAAATTTAGAAAACCAACTTATGCTTGCTTAAGGGGAAAGTTGAGTTGGGGTGCTGCATAAAATCAGAGATTGAAATGAGCACAGATAAAGTTCCTTAAGCCAAATATGGAATAGACAAGAGCTACTCCTTGCTCAACGAAATGGACTCAAAACCCCATAGTAAACACCTAAGAATGTACCTGACTAGTTAGTATCTTAAAACCTATGGATTGCTATGTCTCCGAAAGAGAATCAAGCGTGTGTACAGGGGCATAAACGCAGCAGTGATAGGATTGGAGAGGTTCGGTGAGCAAATGAAGACCCTTTGAAGTCATATTGCATGGTACCCATTCCACGGGTCTTAACTCTCCAGGTTTAAGGTATTCTTCCTTCAGCTAAAACATGCATGTGGAACCGAAGTATGATCAACCATGCGAACGGGAGACGTGTTCAAATATGTGTCAGTTTTCCGCCCCTGGTACTCGGGTGCAACATTCCAGACGCTTTACTAACACTCTCCCCACTTGGAGAGTCAGTCCCTTTAACCTCCTGTTTGGCCCAGTTTGCAATTTCTGCGGAAGATGAACAGGAATAGCGAGAACCAATGAGAGACTAGCTGGAGGTGTCTGGATGGGCAAATTTAACTCTCATTTCCCACCAGGAAGAGGAATTAACCAAAGGCTCAGCGTGCCGTGCCAGAACCAGATTAGGGCCTGAAGCCATCCTGCGGTGTTGCGGCCAGGTCACAAGAAAGCGAGTTGAAGAAAGGAGCTCAGGGGCACTGTAATTCACAAACCTGCAGAGTTATAAATGACAGCTATCGTCCAAAAATAGACTGAAGTAAGGCTGCCAAGAGGACTTGTAAGCGGGGCAGAATTGCAGGAAACCGATTTCAGGAGGTAGACTGGAATTGCATTGAAAGCATAGGAAAAGAGGCAGAATGTCCACAATGATGCACTTGGCCAAAAAGGGCGTATGCGATTTTTCCTGAATATATTCAGGAAAAAACGCATACGCCCTTTTTGGCCAACCAAGCAAGCTTGCAAAGGAAATCTGCACTACAATGAAGTCTCACTTCCCCCCGGTCAAAAGGGCCATCTGAAAAAAGTGTAAAATCCAGAAAGGCAGGACAGGCCATGGAGAACTGGGAGCCTTGTTATGCTGATGGGCGGGATGTAAATTGCCAACAGACACTGGGGTGAAGTGTATGGTGTTTCCTGAAACATCTAAAAAACAAAGCAACAGAACCTAGGGCACTTCCACTTATGGTCCTATAGCTTAGGGAAATTAAAATCAAAAAGACACAGCCACCCCAAAGTTTCGAATGGCTCTGTTTACAAGAACCTCGTTTACAGTACAAGTTCAACATCGCAGAAAGTGAAAAATGGATAAAGAAGTTGTGGTATTTACTTACAAAGCAATATCACTCAGCAATGAAATCTGTGTCACAAGGCCCTTAGCAGCACAATGAGTGGATTCAGGTATGATGATTCTAACTGAAATAAGTCACACAGAAAAAGAAACATCATAAGATATCAGTAATACACGGAATGTAAACTTGGCTACACAGGAAATGAATTACAGAAGAGAACAGGGTCTCAAATTTAGAAAACCAACTTATGCTTGCTTAAGGGTAAAGGTGAGTTGGGGTGCTGCATAAAACCAGAGATTGAAATGAGCACAGATAAAGTTCCTTAAGTTAAATATGGAATAGACAAGAGCTACTCCTTGCTCAACGAAATGGACTCAACACCGCATATTAAACGCCTAAGAATGTACCTGACTAGTAAGTATCTTACAACCTATGGATTGCTATGTCTCCGAAAGAGAATCAAGCATGTGTACAGGAGCATAAACGCAGCAGTGATAGGATTGGAGAGGTTCGGTGAGCAAATGAAGACCCTTTGAAGTCATATTGCATGGTACCCATTCCACGGGTTTCAAATACCCAGGTTTAAGGTATTCTTCCTTCAGCTAAAACATGCATGTGGAACCCAACTATGATCAACCATGTGAACGGGAGACGTGTTCAAATATGTCTCAGTTTTCCTCCCCTGGTACTCGGGTGCAACATTCCAGACGCTTTACTAACACTCTCCCGACTTGGAGAGTCAGTCCCTTTAACCTCCTGTTTGGCCCACTTTGCAATTTCTGTGGAAGATGAACAGGAATAGCGAGAACCAATGAGAGACTAGCTGGAGGTGTCTGGACGGGCAAATTTAACTCTCATTTCCCACCAGGAAGAGGAAATAACCAAAGGCTCAGCGTGCCGTACCGGAACCAGATTAGGGCCTGAAGCCATCCTGCGGTGTTGCAGCCAGCTCAAAAGAAAGCGAGTTGAAGAAAGGAGCTCAGGGGCACTGTAATTCACAAACCTGCAGAGTTATAAATGACAGCTATTGTCCAAAAATAGACTGAAGTAAGGCTGCCAAGAGGACTTGAAAGTGGAGCAGAATTGCAGGAAACCGATTTCAGGAGGTAGACTGGAATTGCATTGAAAGCATAGGAAAAGAGGCAGAACGTCCACAATGATGCACTTGGCCAAAAAGGGCGTATGCGTTTTTTCCTGAATATATTCAGGAAAAAACGCATACGCCCTTTTTGGCCAACCAAGCAAGCTTGCAAAGGAAATCTGCACTACAATGAAGTCTCACTTCCCCCCGGTCAAAAGGGCCATCTGAAAAAAGTGTAAAATCCAGAAAGGCAGGACAGGCCATGGAGAACTGGGAGCCTTGTTATGCTGATGGGCGGGATGTAAATTACCAACAGACACTGAGGAGAAGTGTATGGTGTTTCCTGAAACATCTAAAAAACAAAGCAACAGAGCCTAGGGCACTGCCACTTATGGTCCTATAGCTTAGGGAAATTAAAATCAAAAAGACACAGCCACCCCAAAGTTTGGGACGCCTCTGTTTACAAGAACCTCGTTTACAGTACAAGTTCAACATCGCAGAAATTGAAAAATGGATAAAGAAGTTGTGGTATTTACTTACAAAGCAATATCACTCAGCAATGAAATCTGCGTCATCAGGCCCTTAGCAGCACAATGAGTGGATTCAGGTATGATGATTCTAACTGAAATAAGTCACACAGAAAAAGAAACATCATAAGATATCAGTAATACACGGAATGTAAACTTGGCTACACAGGAACTGAATTACAGAACAGAACAGGGTCTCAAATTTAGAAAACCAACTTATGCTTGCTTAAGGGGAAAGGTGAGTTGGGGTGCTGCATAAAACCAGAGATTGAAATGAGCACAGATAAAGTTCCTTAAGCCAAATATGGAATAGACAAGAGCTACTCCTTGCTCAACGAAATGGATTCAACACCCCATATTAAACGCCTAAGAATGTACCTGACTAGTAAGTATCTTAAAACCTATGGATTGCTATGTCTCCGAAAGAGAATCAAGCATGTGTACAGGGGCATAAACGCAGCAGTGATAGGATTGGAGAGGTTCGGTGAGCAAATGAAGACCCTTTGAAGTCATATTGCATGGTACCCATTCCACGGGTTTCAACTACCCAGGTTTTAGGTATTCTTCCTTCAGCTAAAACATGCATGTGGAACCCAAGTATGATCAACCATGTGAATGGGAGACGTGTTCAAATATGTCTCAGTTTTCCTCCCCTGGTACTCGGGTGCAACATTCCAGACGCTTTACTAACACTCTCCCCACTTGTAGAGTCAGCGCCTTTAACCTCCTGTTTGGCCCAGTTTGCAATTTCTGCGGAAGATGAACAGGAATAGCGAGAACCAATGAGAGGCTAGCTGGTGGTGTCTGGACGGGCAAATTTAACTCTCATTTCCCACCAGGAAGAGGAAATAACCAAAGACTCAGTGTGCCGTGCCGGAACCAGATTAGGGCCTGAAGCCATCCTGCTGTGTTGCGGCCAGCTCAAAAGAAAGCGAGTTGAAGAATGGAGCTCAGGGGCACTGTAATTCACAAACCTGCAGAGTTATAAATGACAGCTATCGTCCAAAAATAGACTGAAGTAAGGCTGCCAAGAGGACTTGAAAGCGGGGCAGAATTGCAGGAAACCGATTTCAGGAGGTAGACTGGAATTGCATTGAAAGCATAGGAAAAGAGGCAGAACGTCCACAATGATGCACTTGGCCAAAAAGGGCGTATGCGTTTTTTCCTGAATATATTCAGGAAAAAACGCATACGCCCTTTTTGGCCAACCAAGCAAGCTTGCAAAGGAAATCTGCACTACAATGAAGTCTCACTTCCCCCGGTCAAAAGGGCCATCTGAAAAAAGTGTAAAATCCAAAAAGGCAGGACAGGCCATGGAGAACTGGGAGCCTTGTTATGCTGAAGGGCGGGATGTAAATTGCCAACAAACACTCGGGAGAAGTGTATGGTGTTTCCTGAAACATCTAAAAAACAAAGCAACAGAGCCTAGGGCACTTCCACTTATGGTCCTATAGCTTAGGGAATTTACAATCAAAAAGACACAGCCACCCCAAAGTTTCGAATGGCTCTGTTTACAAGAACCTCGTTTACAGTACAAGTTCAACATCGCAGAAAGTGAAAAATGGATAAAAAAGTTGTGGTATTTACTTACAAAGCAATATCACTCAGCAATGAAATCTGTGTCATCAGGCCCTTAGCAGCACAATGAGTGGATTCAGGTATGATGATTCTAACTGAAATAAGTCACACAGAAAAAGAAACCTCATAAGATATCAGTAATACACGGAATGTAAACTTGGCTAGACAGGAACTGAATTACAGAACAGAACAGGGTCTCAAATTTAGAAAACCAACTTATGTTTGCTTAAGGGGAAAGGTGAGTTGGGGTGCTACATAAAACCAGAGATTGAAATGAGCACAGATAAAGTTCCTTAAGCCAAATATGGAATAGAGAAGAGCTACTCGTTGCTCAACGAATTGGACTCAACACCGCATATTAAACGCCTAAGAATGTACCTGACTATTAAGTATCTTAAAACCTATGGATTGCTATGTCTCCGAAGGAGAATCAGGCATGTGTACAGGGGCATAAACGCAGCAGTGATAGGATTGGAGAGGTTCGATGAGCAAATGAAGACCCTTTGAAGTCATATTGCATGGTACCCATTGCACGGGTTTCAACTACCCAGGTTTTAGGTATTCTTCCTTCAGCTAAAACATGCATGTGGAACCTAGAGTATGATCAACCATGTGATCGGGAGACGTGTTCAAAGATGTCTCAGTTTTCCTCCCCTGGTACTCGGGTGCAACATTCCAGACGCTTTACTAACACTCTCCCCACTTGGAGAGTCAGCGCCTTTAACCTCCTGTTTGGCACAGTTTGCAATTTCTGCGGAAGATGAACAGGAATAGCGAGAACCAATGAGAGGCTAGCTGGAGGTGTCTGGACGGGCAAATTTAACTCTCATTTCCCACCAGGAAGAGGAAATAACCAAAGGCTCAGCGTGCCGTACCGGAAACAGATTAGGGCCTGAAGCCATCCTGCGGTGTTGCGGCCAGCTCAAAAGAAAGCGAGTTGAAGAAATGAGCTCAGGGGCACTGTAATTCACAAACCTGCAGAGTTATAAATGACAGCTATCGTCCAAAAATATACTGAAGTAAGGCTGCCAAGAGGACTTGAAAGCGGAGCAGAATTGCAGGAACCCGATTTCAGGAGGTAGACAGGAATTGCATTTCAAGCATAGGAAAAGAGGCAGAACGTCCACAGTGAAGCACTTGGCCAAAAAGGGCGTATGCGTTTTTCCTGAATATATTCAGGAAAAAACGCATACGCCCTTTTTGGCCAACCAAGCAAGCTTGCAAAGGAAATCTGCACTACAATGAAGTCTCACTTCCCCCCGGTCAAAAGGGCCATCAGAATAAAGTGTAAAATCCAGAAAGGCAGGACAGGCCATGGAGAACTGGGAGCCTTGTTATGCTGATGGGCGGGATGTAAATTGCCAACAGACACTCGGGAGAAGTGTATGGTGTTTCCTGAAACATCTAAAAAACAAAGCAACAGAGCCTAGGGCACTTCCACTTATGGTCCTATAGCTTAGGGAAATTAATATCAAAAAGACACAGCAACCCCAAAATTTGGGACGGCTCTTTTTACAGGAATCTCTTCTACGGCACAAGTTAAATATCCCAGAGAGCAAATAATGGATAAAGAAGTTGCGGTACTTCTGTACAACAGAATACCACTCAGCAATGAAATCTATGTCACCAGGCCCGTACCAGCATAATGAGTGGATTGAGGCACGATGATTCTAAGTGAAATAAGTCACACAGAAAAAGAAACATCATAAGGTATCACTAATACACGGAATGTGAACTTGGCTACACATGAACTGAATTACAAAACAGAACAGGGTCTCAAGTTTAGAAAACCAACTTATGCCTGCTTAAGGGGGAAGGTGAGTTGGGGTGCTGCATAAAAGCAGAGTTTGCAATTAGCACAGATACCGTTCCATAAGCCAAATATGTAATAGACAAGAGCTACCCCTTGCTCAACGAAATGGATTCGACAATGAGGTATCACCTCACACCTGGTAGAATAGGCATCATTGAAAATCTACAAACAAAAAATGCTGGAAAGGGTGTGGAGAAAAGGAACCCTCTTCCACTATTGTTGGGAATATAAATTGATACAGTCATTATGGAGAACAATATGGAATTTCTTAAGAAACTAACAATAGAATTACCATAGGATACAGCAATCCCAGTACTGGACATATACCCAGACAAAACCATAAATCAAAAAGAGTCATTCACCGCAATGTTCATTGCATCACTATTTACAATATCGAGGTAATGGAAGCAACCTAAATGCCCACAGACAGACGAATGCATAAAGCTGTGGTACATATATAAAATGGAATATTACTAAGCCATGAAAAGGAATGAAATTGGGTCATTTGTAGAGACGTCGATGGATCTAGAGACTGTCATACAGAGTGAAGTAAGTCAGAAAGAGAAAAACAAATCTTGTATATTCATGCATATATGTGGAACCTAGAAAAACTGTACAGATTAACCATTTTGCAAGGCATAAACAGAGCAACAGATGTAGACAACAAACGTATGGACAACAAGGGGGGAAAGCTGTTGGGGGGGTGGTGGTGGGAGGAGTTGAGAGACTGGGATTGGCATGTATACATTTATATGTATAAAATAGATAACCAATAAGAACCTGCTGTATAAAAATATAAAATAAAATTCAAAATTAAAAAGAAGTAAAATTTAAAAAATAAAACAGAAAAAACAATTATTCCCTGCACATACATGTATTTATATGAATAAATTATTTCTATGCTTATATCTGTAAATACAAAAAAGAGGAATAAAATCTACCTTGAACCAAAAACGAAAAAGAGAAAAAAAACACAGAACCCACCAGTTACACAGAGGAAAACCGTATCAGGGCACTTGCTCCAGTTGTAAACAATTCTGAAGTTGGTCAGTGGTGGGGAATCGTCTCCCATTCAGCCAGCAGCCCCCACGCAACAAGCGTCCTCATTGCAAAGCTGGGGCACCGTGCCGAGGCATCTGTGAGTAAACGTGAGCTGAGCCCCAGGCCAGTTGCTGCTGAACTATTCCCACCCGTCCCAGGTAAAACACCTGAATATATACAAGGACTTGAAAGCCTAGAGGAAGGGCCATAGAGCCACACGAGTGACAGCATGCCGGCCGACTTGGTGCCTGCAGGCCAGCCAGGATGGTCCTGGCCCTGGGTGCTCTTCTGGAAGATTTCCATTTCCCTGCCTGAGATACCCGTCCTGTCCCTGCCCCCACTGCTTTTTTCCTTCCTCACCTCTGCCCAGGGAGAAATTCCAGCAGCAGGTATGGGTGACACATCCTCTTCTTTAGCAGGTGGCAGCCTGGCAACTGCTGCAGAAAGTCCAGCAGAGCCCCACTCACACTGGGCCACCCACAAAGCCGTGGCCTCTCACTCCCTCCCACCAGCCCAGCCCCGAGACTGCTGACAGGGCAGAGAAAATGGCATCAGGCACGGCTGCAGGGGCTCTTGCTGCCTGGAGTGGTATTTATATTGATCTCAACCCAGGCACACCTGGGGAGGGCTGGCCGGCACGGTAAGGCTGCCCAGGTCAGCCAATCATCACCCCTCAGGGGCTCACAGTTGCAGAAAATGGAACTTGCTGAACCGGCCAGGTCCAAGGAACAGGTGTGGGCTCCTGAGAGTCAGGATAGACAAGGGGCTGCAGCTTTGGCTTGTTTTCTAATCATTTTATCTGGCCCATGAGTGGGAGACAACTTCAAGAAAACCCTCTCCTAATGAGAGGAACCCAGGAGTCAGGCAGAGGAAGGGTGGGTGGTGGTTGGAGACAGAGGCCTGGTGCCCCGGGTGCAGTGGAAGTCTCTGGAAGACCAGGTGGAGGGAGGCCTCACGGAGTGATGCCCAGGGTCACAGACCTGTCGCAGCTGCTGTTTGTTAGTTCAAGTCCTGCTCTGAGGTGCTCTGTGTCAGCTCTGAGCGACAGGTGAGCTGGGGGTGCTCTGCAATGAGGGCTATGTGCACGGTTCCTGTGTGCCCAGCCCTGCCACGGTACCTGCAAGGGTAGCTCTGTATCCTGGGAGGGGCCTGACCACGAGAGCCCCGTGGGCTGGGGTGGGGGTGGGGTACCTGCCCAGGTGAGCTCCATATTCTGGGATTGGTCTGACCACGAGAGCCCCATGGGCTGCTGGGGACCTGGTAAAGGATGTCAGGACAGTCAGTGAAGCCACCGAGGATATACCTCCAGTTGCTCCTAATTCCTACACCCTGCTGGTCATTCTACCAACCACCAGGACATGGTATTCTGTATTAGTCTTCAATGATGCCTTCTTTTGTATTCCATTAGTCCCAGAGTCACAAGAAATTTTGGCTTGTGAGTGGCAGGACTCCACATACAACTAAAACAATACTTCGGGCCGTCTGGCCCCAAGGGTGCAAAAATTCCCACACCATCTTTGGGGAAAGCTTAGCTAAAGACCTAAAAGTTCTACCTCTGGAAAAGGAAACCCTCCTTCAATATGCAGACGACATTCTGATCACCAGCCCTACTAAGGAGGCCTCTGAACTACCAAGCCAATAAAGGATAGAAGTTGTCCAAGAAAAAGCTCAAATATCACAGACTGCGGTGACCTGCCTGGGCTTCATTCTCACAGAAGGTCAGAGAAGCCCATCCCAGGAAAGGGAAGAAACCATTTTCAGCCTTACCCCTTTCTAAAACTAGAAGACAGCTTAGGGGTTCCTGGGGAGGCCAGGGTTTGCTGCTTCTGGATCCCTAACCACAGTCTACTACCTGGGCCTCTATATGAAACACTGAAAGGAAAAGATGATGATCCTTTTGAATAGAATCCAGAAGTGGCCTTTCAAGAATGGAAAGAGCAGTCAATTCAGACCCTTGCCCTGGAACTCCCTAATTTAGCTAAACCCTTTGACCTTTACATTCCCGGTGAAAGGTGAATCGCCATTGGAGAATTAGTGCAAAAACTGGGACCACTTGAAATGGAACAATGCAAGAATGCCATCCAGGTAGGATAAACTACGGTCACTAAGGGGCTTGGCCCACTGCCACATCTGGCCAAGATACTGGCGGTATCTAAAAACCTGGAAATCAGCAGCCCAAAAGGCCACCTCCCTCCTAAGGGAAAAGGACCCCACGTGGTGATCCTAACCACCAACCATGCCCTGAAGTTGCAGGGTTCGCTCCGTGGGCACACCGACCTCGAGTGAGGAGGCCCTCCAACTCCAACATCCAGAGAGATAACCGGGGGCAACAGGGCACCATGACGACTCGTGTGAACATCACTTGACCTGGAGTTTCTCTCATAAAACAACGAGTGTGTCCCAAAAGAGTAGACTACTGCTTGCAGGACTTACTGCACCCAGAGGGGAGCTAATAATCTTGGCGGGGGAACAGTATACCACACTGTCACCATAGAAAAGCCTACAGACACCGTGATGATGGTGGCCAATAAGACCGGCTGGACTCCTGTTTACTTCAAAAGGCTGTTGACTCAGTAGCCATCATGGTCCTTGGTCACCACTGACCCTGGACTGTCTGGGAGTTGAGCGGGCAGGGCTCTGACACCTGGTGCTGTTTGTACGTTAATTCAGGGGCCTAATTGAAGAAAGCGCAGACTACTGGTCAGAGCATCTAGGCTGGCAGAGACGGTCAGCCTAAGGTGGCCGAACAAATGTGGGGCGGGGTGAAACCGGCCCCCACAGCGTCTCTGCACATCTCTTTCCTGGACCCTTAAAGGTCATTAGAATCTATAACACTTCCAATGCTGGTGCTCAGGTGGACGAGCAGGGAGGCAGGGGTCCTGGGGACAATCAACGTCACCGGGAGGATGCTGGGGAGAAGCTCTGACCCTCGCCCCAGGGTATGAGGGCTCCCAACTCAGCACTCAGCAGTTACAGAAGAAGGGTCTGCACCCTCAGCACTCCAAGAATGAGGAACGGGACAAAAGGCAGAGGAGGGGTTTGTCCCCAGCAAAGCCCATTAAAAATCCCTGGGAGATAAAAATAGAATCTGGGCAATAAAGTCAAGTCTAACCTTTTTTATCCTTTGTGCTTTGTCTAATTTCACGTGCTCCTAGGGTCCCGCATGCAGAGGTTCCACACCCGGCACTTCAGACCAGATTTCCTAGTGCAGAATGGCTGGGTCGACACCTCAGCTCCTGGGGCCCAGTGCAGACTCCACGATATAGAGCCTGAGCTACAGCCAACCCGGCCCTCGAGAGCTCCGCCGCCTCCCTCCCTCCCACTGACTCTGACAGGATCTCTACACAGCAGCCCAGCCCACAGCCCACGGGGTAGTGCATGCTCTCACCTCTCCATTCTCTGATCAAAATATAAAGTTTCCTTTGCTTGTGAACCAAACTCAGTCTCGATCTGTTGGCCCCAATGACACTGGGCAGGGGGACACTTGTTGGGGTCCACTCTGGAGGATCAGTAACAGAAATTGAGACTATTGTAACCTCAATGAACAGATGTGTGAGCCAAACTGTAGTTAACATAGAACAGTGTATAAGGCTCGGGTAAAATAAGATGTTTTTAACACTTCCATTTGATATTTCCATCACTTTTTATAAGCAAGTTCAGTGAAAAGGTTTGTCTTATTTGTCAGGTCAATATTAGAGAAACGAAGTGATTTCTTTCCAAGGATGTACAGCTAATAATCTTGGTTAAACCTTCAATCTTGTTTTAAATGCTTTTCCATTGAAAATGATACCTCTCTTTCAGCTCCCCCATTTCTGAGAAGTATAAAATCTTATAATTTATTATTACCAAAGGGGAAAGGTGGGAGGAGGGATAAATTAACAGTTTGGAATGAACACATACACACTGCTATGTATAAAATAGATCATCAACAAGGAACTACTGTATAGCACAGGGAACTACACTCAACATTTTGCAATAACCTATAAGGGGAAATAATCTGAAAAAGAATAGATATTTTTATTGACATCATCTATCAATGACAGTTAAAGTGTAGCCTAAGGGAAGCTGGTGGTGAGTGCTTCTGACCCTGAAGACTTCAATCATCTAAAGTTTGGACTCTGCCTACTTCCCAAGGCCCTTAATGAACATATGTGTAGCTGTAGCTTAAAAACTTCCCCAGTTTGGGTTTCGGGGAGACACTGATTTTGAAAAAGCCCTGGTGTTCTCCTTACATGAATGGGACTCTTCCTACTGCTAAAACATGTCTGTCACACCCAGAGGATGGTATACCGTCTGATCGGGAAGAGTTTGGAAAAGGCATCTCATCTCCTCATCTCCTGGTGCTCGGGTTCACCCCTCCAGCGTCTTTACTAACAGTCTCCCCACTTGGAGATGTCAGCACTGTCAACATCCTGTTGCGTACAGTTTGGAATTTGTCCAGAGGATGAAGCGGAAGGATGAGGAACAATGAGAGACAAGTCCTAGGTGTTCAGACAGGCACATGTCACTCTAATTTCCAATCAGGAAGACGAATTGACCAAAGGCTAGGGTTGCCCATGGAAACAGTATAGGGCTTGAGGAAATCCCGCTGCTTTGTGGCCAGTTCCCATAAACACGAGTTGAACAATGGAACTCAGGGACAGTAAAATTCACAAAACTGCAGAGTTGAAAATATCCATCACTGAAAAATGTCTTGAGGAAAGTCAGAGAAAAGGACTTGTAAGCAAGGGAGAATGGCAGGAAAGGGATTTGAGGAGGTAGAAAGGACTCGCCATTAAGCACAAGAAAAGGAGCTGAACATTGCCAACATTGCCAACATTGCAGTTGGCCAAAAAGGGTGTATGCGTTCTTTTCTGTATATATTCAAGAAAAGGGCATACACTTTTTTAGCCAACCAAACAGGTGGGCACTGGAAGTCAATACTACAAAAGATATCACTTCGCATCAGTCAGAAGAGCCATCCTCATAAAGCGTAAACAACAGAAATGCAGGACAGGGCAACGAGAAGAGGGAGCCCTGTGAGACTTATAGTGGAAATGTATATTGCCAACGGCCATTCTGGAGAAGTGTATTGTGTTTACTAAAGCATCTAAAAAATGAGCTACAGAGCATAGGGCACTTGCACTCATGGGCGTATATCTTGGGAAAAACAAAAATCGAGAGGACACAGGCACCCCAATGTTTACCCCCTCTCTGTTTAAAAGATCCTCGACTAGGATATAACTTAAATGTCTCTGGAGGGGAAAAATGGATAGAGATGTGGTACTTAGGTAGAGTGGAATATTATTCAGCCTGGAAATCAATGAAATATGGCCAGTTGTAACAACTCCGGAGGAGTTACGTATGATCATTCTAAGTGACAGAATTCAAAAAGAAAAAGACACATATCATAAGATATCACTTAAAGGTGGAATCCAAAATGGCTACACATGAAATAAATTACAAAACAAAAACATAGTCAAATATGTAGAAAACACGCATAAGGCTGCTAAACGGGAAAGGTGGGGAGGGGTGAGGCATCATCCAGGAGGTTGAAATTAGCAAAGATACCATTCCAAATACCAAACTGATAATCAACAAGGCCTACACGGTAGCTAAAAGAACTGCACTCAGCACACTCAAGTCACCGGAAAAGAATATATACGACTGGTAAGAATCTGAAAAAGAATTTATTGATGTCTCTCTGTACGCGAATCAAGTGGATGTACAGCAGCAAGAAACAGAGCTTTGAAAATCAGCTGTAACCAATATAGTAATAAATTGAAAAAAATAAACGACAGAGAGACAGAGAAAACCTCTTACAACTTTTCCTCAGGGACGGTGATGCAACATGGATTGAACACATCTAGACCCACAGCAGGATGAGACATAAGGCTGGAAACTGTTTGCGCTAAGAGAAATGTGAGGTTGGGTGAGGAAATGCACACCCTTTAAAGTAATACTACCTGGTACCCATTCAATGGGTCCCAAATCTGCAGGTTCAAGGGATCTTCCTACAGCTAAAACATGCATGGAAAACCCAGAGGACTGTACACCATGTGATCGGGAGATGTGTCTAAAATGCACCTCATTTATCCTCTCCTGGTGCTCCTGTTCACCATTCCAGCCACGCTACTTAGAATCTCCCCACTTGGAGAATCAGCACATTTAAACTTCTGTTTCACACATTTTGCAAATTGTGAGGAGGATGAACGGGAAGAGGGGGAACCAATGAGAGAAGAGTTGTAGGGGTTTGGACGGGCACATATCACTCTAATTTCCCATTAAGAATAAGAATTAAAGAAAGGCTCAGCCTGCCTCGCCGGAGCCAAAATAGGGCCTGAAGCAATCCTGCGGGTTTGAGGCCAGCTCACAAAAGAGCAACTTAAAAAATGGAGCTCAGGGTCACTGCAATTCACAAACCTGCAGAGTTATAAATGAAAACTAACGTCCAAAAATATGTTGAGGTAAGGCAAAGAAGAGGATCTGAATGCAAGACAGAATTGCAAGAAACAGATTTCAAGAGATAGATTGGACTCGTCTTTAACGCACATGAAAAGCGGCAGAATTTCGAGAATGATGCAGTTGGCCCAAAAGGGCGTATGCGTTTTTTCCTGATTATATCCAGGAAAAAACGCATACGCACTTTATGGGCAACGAAGCAAGCAAGCAATGCAAATGTGCACAACAAAGAAGTCTCACTTCCCACCGGTCAAAAGGGTCATCCTAAAAAATTGTAAAAACCAGAAATGCAGGACAGGCCATGGAGAACAGGGAGCCTTTATACGCTGATGGGCAGTGTGTGAACTGCCGAGAGCCACTCTGGAGAAGTGTATGGTGGTTCCTAAATCATCTAAAAAACAGAGCTACAGAGCATAGGACACTTCCAATCATGGGAGTATATCTAGGGAAGTCTAAAAATCAACAAGACACAAGCACACCACAGTTTAGGGCTACTCTGTTTACAAGAACCTCAACTTCAGTACACCTTAAATATCCCAGGAAAGAGAACAATGGATAAAGAAGATGTGGTACTTATGTACAATGGAATATCTCTTCACCATGAAATCAATGTAATAAGGCTAGTAGAAGGATAAAGAGTGGATTTAGGTCCGATAATACTACTTGAAATAAGTCAAACAGAAAAAGAAACATATCATAAGATATCACTTATAGAGGGAGGGTAAATATGGCTGCACAAGAAATGAATTACAGAACAGAACAGTGTCTCACATTTAGAAAACACACTTATGTCAGCTTAAGGGGAAAGGAGAGGTGGGGTGATGCATAAAACCAGAGTTTGAAATTAGCACAGATACCGTTCAATAAACCAAATAGGTATTAGACAAGATCTACACCTTGCTCAATGAACAGGCCTCAACACACCCTATACACCGCAGAAAAATATATCTGAGGAATAAGAATCTTAAAACCCATGTATTGATATATCTCCATAAGGGAATCAAGAGTGTGCAGAGCGGCACAAACACAGCAGTGAAAAGGAGCTAAACCCCATTATAGAAATAAATTTTAAAAACAAAACGCTGAAACAATGAAAGAGAGAAAAATTCTTACAAAATTCGCTCAGGGGCTGTGATGCAACCTGGATTGACCACATATAAACCCACAGCTGGATAAGACATAAGGCTGGACACTTGGGGCTGACAGGATTGGTGAGCTTTGGTGAGCAACTGCCGAAAGTTTAATGCAATACTTCATGCTACTCAGTCCAAGGGTCCCAACACTCCAGGTTGAAGGGAATCTTCCTACAGCTAAACCATGCTTGGGAAACCCAGCGACTGGTATACCATATGATCGGGAAAGGTTTCTAAAACGCACCTCATTTTTCCTCTCCTGGGGCTCCGGATCGACATTCCAGCCGCTTTACTAACAACATCCCCACATGGAGTCAATGCCTTTAAGTTCTGGTATCGCACAGTCTGCAGTTAGTGCAGAGGATGAATGGGAATAGGGGGAACCAGTGAGGATCTAGCTGTAGCGGTTTCAATGGGCACATGTCACTCTAATATCACATCAGTAAGAAGAATTAACCAAAGGCACAGCAAGGTGCCCCAGAAGAAAAATAGGGCTTCAAGGAATCCTGTGGTTATGGGGCAAGACCACAAAAATAAGAGCTAAAAAATGGAGCTAAGGGCCACTGCAATTCAAAAACCTGCAGAGTTATAAAGGCCAACTATTTTTAAAAAATATATTGAGGTAAGGCTATGAAGAGGCATTGAAAGCAAGGCAGAATTGCAGGAAACCGATTTCAGGAGGTAGACTGGAATTGCATTGAAAGCATATGAAGAGAGTCAGAAACTCGACAATGATGCACTTGGCCAAAAAGGGCGTATGCGTTTTTTCCTGAATATATTCAGGAAAAAACGCATACGCCCTTTTTGGCCAACCAAGCAAGCTTGCAAAGGAAATCTGCACTACAATGAAGTCTCACTTCCCCCCGGTCAAAAGGGCCATCTGAAAAAAGTGTAAAATCCAGAAAGGCACGACAGGCCATGGAGAACTGGGAGCCTTCTTATGCTGATGGGCGGGATGTAAATTGCCAACAGCCACTCTGGAGAAGTGTATGGTGTTTCCTGAAACATCTAAAAAACAAAGCAACAGAGCCTAGGGCACTTCCACTTATGGTCCTATAGCTTAGGGAAATTAAAATCAAAAAGACACAGCCACCCCAAAGTTTGGGACGGCTCTGTTTACAAGAACCTCGTTTACGGTACAAGTTCAATATCACAGAAAGTGAAAAATGGATAAAGAACTTGTGGTACTTACGTACAATGCAATATCACTCAGCAATGAAATCTATGTAATCAGGCCCGTAGCAGCATAATGAGTGGATTCAGGTATGATGATTCGAACTGAAATAAGTCACACAGAAAAGAAACATCATAAGGTATCATTAATACACAGAATGTCGACTTGGCTACACATGAACTGAATTACAAAACAGAACAGTGTCTCAAGTTTAGAAAACCAACTTATGCTTGCTTAAGGGGGAAGGTGAGTTGGGGTGCTGCATAAAACCAGAGATTGAAATGAGCACAGATAAAGTTCCTTAAGCCAAATATGGAATAGAAAAGAGCTACTCCTTGCTCAACGAAATGGACTCAACACCCCATATTAAACACCTAAGAATGTACCTGACTAGTAAGTATCTTAAAACCTATGGATTGCTATGTCTCCAAAAGAGAATCAAGCGTGTGTACAGGGGCATAAACGCAGCAGTGATAGGATTGGAGAGGTTCAGTGAGCAAATGAAGACCCTTTGAAGTCATATTGCATGGTACCCATTACACGGGTTTCAACTCTCCAGGTTTAAGGTATTCTTCCTTCAGCTAAAACATGCATGTGGAACCCAGAGTATGATCAACCGTGTGAACGGGAGACGTGTTCAAATATGTCTCAGTTTTCCTCCCCTGGTACTCGGGTGCAACATTCCAGATGCTTTACTAACACTCTCCCCACTTGGAGAGTCAGCACCTTTAACCTCCTGTTTGGCCCCGTTTGCAATTTCTGCGGAAGATGAACAGGAATAGGGAGAACCAATGAGAGACTAGCTGGAGGTGTCTGGATGGGCAAATTTAACTCTCATTTCCCACCAGAAAGAGGAAATAACCAAAGGCTCAGCATGCCGTGCCGGAACCAGATTAGGGCCTGAAGCCATCCAGCGGTGTTGCAGCCAGGTCACAAGAAAACGAGTTGAAGAAAGGAGCTCAGGGGCACTGTAATTCACAAACCTGCAGAGTTATAAATGACAGCTATCGTCCAAAAATATACTGAAGTAAGGCTGCCAAGAGGACTTGAAAGCGGGGCAGAATTGCAGGAAACCGATTTCAGGAGGTAGACTGGAATTGCATTGAAAGCATAGGAAAAGAGGCAGAACGTCCACAATGATGCACTTGGCCAAAAAGGGCGTATGCGTTTTTTCCTGAATATATTCAGGAAAAAACGCATACGCCCTTTTTGGCCAACCAAGCAAGCTTGCAAAGGAAATCTGCACTACAATGAAGTCTCACTTCCCCCCGGTCAAAAGGGCCATCTGAAAAAAGTGTAAAATCCAGAAAGGCAGGACAGGCCATTGAGAACTGGGAGCCTTGTTATGCTGATGGGCGGGATGTAAATTGCCAACAGACACTCGGGAGAAGTGTATGGTGTTTCCTGAAACATCGAAAAAACAAAGCAACAGAGCCTAGGGCACTTCCACTTATGGTCCTATAGCTTAGGGAAATTAAAATCAAAAAGACACAGCCACCCCAAAGTTTGGGACGCCTCTGTTTACAAGAACCTCGTTTACAGTACAAGTTCAACATCGCAGAAAATGAAAAATGGATAAAGAAACTGTGGTATTTACTTACAAAGCAATATCACTCAGCAATGAAATCTATGTCATCAGGCCCTTAGCAGCACAATGAGTGGATTCAGGTATGATGATTCTAACTGAAATAAGTCACACAGAAAAAGAAACATCATAAGATATCACTAATACACGGAATGTAAACTTGGCTACACAGGAACTGAATTACAGAACAGAACAGGGTCTCAAATTTAGAAAACCAACTTATGCTTGCTTAAGGGTAAAGGCGAGTTGGGGTGCTGCATAAAACCAGAGATTGAAATGAGCACAGATAAAGTTCCTTAAGCCAAATATGGAATAGACAAGAGCTACTCCTTGCTCAACGAAATGGACTCAACACCGCATATTAAACGCCTAAGAATGTACCTGACTAGTAAGTATCTTAAAACCTATGGATTGCTATGTCTCCGAAAGAGAATCAAGCATGTGTACAGGGGCATAAACGCAGCAGTGATAGGATTGGAGAGGTTCGGTGAGCAAATGAAGACCCTTTGAAGTCATATTGCATGGTACCCATTCCACGGGTTTCAACTACCCAGGTTTAAGGTATTCTTCCTTCAGCTAAAACATGCATGTGGAACCCAGAGTATGATCATCCGTGTGAACGGGAGACGTGTTCAAATATGTCTCAGTTTTCTTCCCCTGGTACTCGGGTGCAACATTCCAGACGCTTTACTAACACTCTCCCGACTTGGAGAGTCAGCGCCTTTAACCTCCTGTTTGGCCCAGTTTGCAATTTCTGCGGAAGATGAACAGGAATAGCGAGAACCAATGAGAGACTAGCTGGAGGTGTCTGGACGGGCAAATTTAACTCTCATTTCCCACCAGGAAGAGGAATTAACCAAAGGATCAGCGTGCCGAGCCAGAACCAGATTAGGGCCTGAAGACATCCTGCGGTGTTGCGACCAGGTCACAAGAAAGCGAGTTGAAGAAAGGAGCTCAGGGGCACTGTAATTCACAAACCTGCAGAGTTATAAATGACAGCTATCGTCCAAAAATACACTGAAGTAAGGCTGCCAAGAGGACTTGAAAGCGGGGCAGAATTGCAGGAAACCGATTTCAGGAGGTAGACTGGAATTGCATTGAAAGCATAGGAAAAGAGGCAGAACGTCCACAATGATGCACGTGGCCAAAAAGGGCGTATGCGTTTTTTCCTGAATATATTCAGGAAAAAACGCATACGCCCTTTTTGGCCAACCAAGCAAACTTGCAAAGGAAATCTGCACTACAATGAAGTCTCACTTCCCCCCGGTCAAAAGGGCCATCTGAAAAAAGTGTAAAATCCAGAAAGACAGGACAGGCCATGGAGAACTGGGAGCCTTGTTATGCTGATGGGCGGGATGTAAATTGCCAACAGACACTCAGGAGAAGTGTACGGTGTTTCCTGAAATATCTAAAAAACAAAGCAACAGAGCCTAGGGCACTTCCACTTATGGTCCTATAGCTTAGGGAAATTAAAATCAAAAAGACACAGCCACCCCAAAGTTTGGGACGCCTCCGTTTACAAGAACCTCGTTTACCGTACAAGTGCAATATCAAAGAAAGTGAAAAATGGATAAAGAACTTGTGGTACTTACGTACAATGCAGTATCACTCAGCAATGAAATCTATGTCACCAGGCCCTTAGCAGCACAATGAGTGGATTCAGGTATGATGATTCTAACTGAAATAAGTCACACAGAAAAAGAAACTTCATAAGATATCAGTAATACACGGAATGTAAACTTGGCTACACAGGAACTGAATTACAGAACAGAACAGGGTCTCAAATTTAGAAAACCAACTTATGCTTGCTTAAGGGTAAAGGTGAGTTGGGGTGCTGCATAAAACCACAGATTGAAATGAGCACAGATAAAGTTCCTTAAGCCAAATATGGAATAGACAAGAGCTACTCCTTGCTCAACGAAATGGACTCAAAACCCCATATTAAATGCCTAAGAATGTACCTGACTAGTAAGTATCTTAAAACCTATGGATTGCTATGTCTCCAAAAGAGAATCAAGCGTGTGTACAGGGGCATAAATGCAGCAGTGATAGGATTGGAGAGGTTCGGTGAGCAAATGAAGACCCTTTGAAGTCACATTGCACGGTACCCATTCCACGGGTCTCAACTCTCCAGGTTTAAGGTATTCTTCCTTCAGCTAAAACATGCATGTGGAACCCAGAGTATGATCAACCATGTGAACGGGAGACGTGTTCAAATATGTCTCAGTTTTCCTACCCTGGTACTCGGGTGCAACATTCCAGACGCTTTACTAACACTCTCCCGACTTGGAGAGTCAGTCCCTTTAACCTCCTGTTTGGCCCAGTTTGCAATTTCTGCGGAAGATGAACAGGAATAGCGAGAACCAATGAGAGGCTAGCTGCAGGTGTCTGGACGGGCAAATTTAACTCTCATTTCCGACCAGGAAGAGGAATTAACCAAAGGCTCAGCATGCCGGGCCGGAACCAGATTAGGGCCTGAAGCCATCCTGTGGTGTTGCGGCCAGGTCACAAGAAAGCGAGTTGAAGAAAGGAGCTCAGGGGCACTGTAATTCACAAACCTGCAGAGTTATAAATGACAGCTATCGTCCAAAAATAGACTGAAGTAAGGCTGCCAAGAGGACTTGAAAGCGGGGCAGAATTGCAGGAAACCGATTTCAGGAGGTAGACTGGAATTGCATTGAAAGCATAGGAAAAGAGGCAGAACGTCCACAATGATGCACTTGGCCAAAAAGGGCGTATGCGTTTTTTCCTGAATATATTCAGGAAAAAACGCATACGCCCTTTTTGGCCAACCAAGCAAGCTTGCAAAGGAAATCTGCACTACAATGAAGTCTCACTTCCCCCCGGTCAAAAGGGCCATCTGCAAAAAGTGTAAAATCCAGAAAGGCAGGACAGGCCATGGAGAACTGGGAGCCTTGTTATGCTGATGGGCGGGATGTAAATTGCCAACAGACACTCGGGAGAAGTGTATGGTGTTTCCTGAAACATCTAAAAAACAAAGCAACAGAGCCTAGGGCACTGCCACTTATGGTCCTATAGCTTAGGGAAATTAAAATCAAAAAGACACAGCCACCCCAAAGTTTGGGACGCCTCCGTTTACAAGAACCTCGTTTACCGTACAAGTTCAATATCACAGAAAGTGAAAAATGGATAAAGAACTTGTGGTACTTACGTACAATGCAGTATCACTCAGCAATGAAATCTATGTCATCAGGCCCGTAGCAGCATAATGAGTGGATTCAGGTATGATGATTCTAACTGAAATAAGTCACACAGAAAAAGAAACATCATAAGATATCACTAATACACAGAATGTAAACTTGGCTACACAGGAACTGCATTCCAAAACATAACAGGGTCTCAAATTTAGAAAACCAACTTATGCTTGCTTAAGGGGAAAGGTGAGTTGGGGTGCTGCATAAAACCAGAGATTGAAATGAGCACAGATAAAGTTCCTTAAGCCAAATATGGAATAGACAAGAGCTACTCCTTGCTCAACGAAATGGACTCAAAACCCCATATTAAACGCCTAAGAATGTACCTGACTAGTAAGTATCTTAAAACCTATGGATTGCTATGTCTCCAAAAGAGAATCAAGCGTGTGTACAGGGGCATAAATGCAGCAGTGATAGGATTGGAGAGGTTCGGTGAGCAAATGAAGACCCTTTGAAGTCATATTGCATGGTACCCATTCCACGGGTCTCAACTCTCCAGGTTTAAGGTATTCTTCCTTCAGCTAAAACATGCATGTGGAACCCAGAGTATGATCAACCATGTGAACGGGAGACGTGTTCAAATATGTCTCAGTTTTCCTCCCCTGGTACTCGGGTGCAACATTCCAGACGCTTTACTAACACTCTCCCGACTTGGAGAGTCAGTGCCTTTAACCTCCTGTTTGGCCCAGTTTGCAATTTCTGCGGAAGATGAACAGGAATAGCGAGAACCAATGAGAGGCTAGCTGGAGGTGTCTGAACGGGCAAATTTAACTCTCATTTCCCACCAGGAAGAGGAATTAACCAAAGGCTCAGCGTGCCGGGCCGGAACCAGATTAGGGCCTGAAGCCATCCTGCGGTGTTGCGGCCAGCTCAAAAGAAAGCGAGTTGAAGAAAGGAGCTCAGGGGCACTGTAATTCACAAACCTGCAGAGTTATAAATGACAGCTATCGTCCAAAAATAGACTGAAGTAAGGCTGCCAAGAGGACTTGAAAGCGGGGCAGAATTGCAGGAAACCGATTTCAGGAGGTAGACTGGAATTGCATTGAAAGCATAGGAAAAGAGGCAGAACGTCCACAATGATGCACTTGGCCAAAAAGGGCGTATGCGTTTTTTCCTGAATATATTCAGGAAAAAACGCATACGCCCTTTTTGGCCAACCAAGCAAGCTTGCAAAGGAAATCTGCACTAGAATGAAGTCTCACTTCCCCCCGGTCAAAAGGGCCATCTGAAAAAAGTGTAAAATCCAGAAAGGCAGGACAGGCCATGGAGAACTGGGAGCCTTGTTATGCTGATGGGCGGGATGTAAATTGCCAACAGACACTCGGGAGAAGTGTATGGTGTTTCCTGAAACATCTAAAAAACAAAGCAACAGAGCCTAGGGCACTTCCACTTATGGTCCTATAGCTTAGGGAAATTAAAATCAAAAAGACACAGCCACCCCAAAGTTTGGGACGCCTCTGTTTACAAGAACCTCGTTTACAGTACAAGTTCAACATCGCAGAAAGTGAAAAATGGATAAAGAAGTTGTGGTATTCACTTACAAAGCAATATCACTCAGCAATGAAATCTATGTCATCAGGCCCTTAGCAGCACAATGAGTGGATTCAGGTATGATGATTCTAACTGAAATAAGTCACACAGAAAAAGAAACATCATAAGATATCAGTAATACACGGAATGTAAACTTGGCTACACAGGAACTGAATTACAGAACAGAACAGGGTCTCAAATTTAGAAAACCAACTTATGCTTGCTTAAGGGTAAAGGTGAGTTGGGGTGCTGCATAAAACCAGAGATTGAAATGAGCACAGATAAAGTTCCTTAAGCCAAATATGGAATAGACAAGAGCTACTCCTTGCTCAACGAAATGGACTCAACACCCCATATTAAACGCCTAAGAATGTACCTGACTAGTAAGTATCTTAAAACCTATGGATTGCTATGTCTCCAAAAGAGAATCAAGAGTGTGTACAGGGGCATAAACGCAGCAGTGATAGGATTGGAGAGGTTCGGTGAGCAAATGAAGACCCATTGAAGTCATATTGCATGGTACCCATTCCACGGGTTTCTACTACCCAGTTTTAAGGTATTCTTCCTTCAGCTAAAACATGCATGTGGAACCCAGAGTATGATCAACCATGTGATCGGGAGACGTGTTCAAATATGTCTCAGTTTTCGTACCCTGGTACTCGGGTGCAACATTCCAGACGCTTTACTAACACTCTCCCGACTTGGAGAGTCAGTGCCTTTAACCTCCTGTTTGGCCCAGTTTGCAATTTCTGCGGAAGATGAACAGGAATAGCGAGAACCAATGAGAGGCTAGCTGGAGGTGTCTCAACGGGCAAATTTAACTCTCCTTTCCCACCAGGAAGAGGAATTAACCAAAGGCTCAGCGTGCCGGGCCGGAACCAGATTAGGGCCTGAAGCCATCCTGCGGTGTTGCGGCCAGCTCAAAAGAAAGCGAGTTGAAGAAAGGAGCTCAGGGGCACTGTAATTCACAAACCTGCAGAGTTATAAATGACAGCTATCGTCCAAAAATAGACTGAAGTAAGGCTGCCAAGAGGACTTGAAAGCGGGGCAGAATTGCAGGAAACCGATTTCAGGAGGTAGACTGGAATTGCATTGAAAGCATAGGAAAAGAGGCAGAACGTCCACAATGATGCACTTCGCCAAAAAGGGCGTATGCGTTTTTTCCTGAATATATTCAGGAAAAAACGCATACGCCCTTTTTGGTCAACCAAGCAAGCTTGCAAAGGACATCTGCACTACAATGAAGTCTCACTTCCCCCCGGTCAAAAGGGCCATCTGAAAAAAGTGTAAAATCCTGAAAGGGAGGACAGGCCATGGAGAACTGGGAGCCTTCTTATGCTGATGGGCGGGATGTAAATTGCCAACAACCACTCGGGAGAAGTGTATGGTGTTTCCTGAAACATCTAAAAAACAAAGCAACAGAGCCTAGGGCACTGCCACTTATGGTCCTATAGCTTAGGGAAATTAAAATCAAAAAGACACAGCCACCCCAAAGTTTGGGACGCCTCTGTTTACAAGAACCTCGTTTACAGTACAAGTTCAACATCGCAGAAAGTGAAAAATGGATAAAGAAGTTGTGGTATTCACTTACAAAGCAATATCACTCAGCAATGAAATCTATGTCATCAGGCCCTTAGCAGCACAATGAGTGGATTCAGGTATGATGATTCTAACTGAAATAAGTCACACAGAAAAAGAAACATCATAAGATATCAGTAATACACGGAATGTAAACTTGGCTACACAGGAACTGAATTACAGAACAGAACAGGGTCTCAAATTTAGAAAACCAACTTATGCTTGCTTAAGGGTAAAGGTGAGTTGGGGTGCTGCATAAAACCAGAGATTGAAATGAGCACAGATAAAGTTCCTTAAGCCAAATATGGAATAGACAAGAGCTACTCCTTGCTCAACGAAATGGACTCAACACCGCATATTAAACGCCTAAGAATGTACCTGACTAGTAAGTATCTTAAAACCTATGGATTGCTATGTCTCCGAAAGAGAATCAAGCATGTGTACAGGGGCATAAACGCAGCAGTGATAGGATTGAAGAGATTCGGTTAGCAAATGAAGACCCATTGAAGTCATATTGCATGGTACCCATTCCACGGGTTTCTACTACCCAGTTTTAAGGTATTCTTCCTTCAGCTAAAACATGCATGTGGAACCCAGAGTATGATCAACCATGGAATCGGGAGACGTGTTCAAATATGTCTCAGTTTTCGTACCCTGGTACTCGGGTGCAACATTCCAGACGCTTTACTAACACTCTCCCGACTTGGAGAGTCAGTGCCTTTAACCTCCTGTTTGGCCCAGTTTGCAATTTCTGCGGAAGATGAACAGGAATAGCGAGAACCAATGAGAGGCTAGCTGGAGGTGTCTGAACGGGCAAATTTAACTCTCATTTCCCACCAGGAAGAGGAATTAACCAAAGGCTCAGCGTGCCGGGCCGGAACCAGATTAGGGCCTGAAGCCATCCTGCGGTGTTGCGGCCAGCTCAAAAGAAAGCGAGTTGAAGAAAGGAGCTCAGGGGCACTGTAATTCACAAACCTGCAGAGTTATAAATGACAGCTATCGTCCAAAAATAGACTGAAGTAAGGCTGCCAAGAGGACTTGAAAGCGGGGCAGAATTGCAGGAAACCGATTTCAGGAGGTAGACTGGAATTGCATTGAAAGCATAGGAAAAGAGGCAGAACGTCCACAATGATGCACTTGGCCAAAAAGGGCGTATGCGTTTTTTCCTGAATATATTCAGGAAAAAACGCATACGCCCTTTTTGGCCAACCAAGCAAGCTTGCAAAGGAAATCTGCACTACAATGAAGTCTCACTTCCCCCCGGTCAAAAGGGCCATCTGAAAAAAGTGTAAAATCCAGAAAGGCAGGACAGGCCATGGAGAACTGGGAGCCTTGTTATGCTGATGGGCGGGATGTAAATTGCCAACAGACACTCGGGAGAAGTGTATGGTGTTTCCTGAAACATCTAAAAAACAAAGCAACAGAGCCTAGGGCACTGCCACTTATGGTCCTATAGCTTAGGGAAATTAAAATCAAAAAGACACAGCCACCCTAAAGTTTGGGACGCCTCTGTTTACAAGAACCTCGTTTACCGTACAAGTTCAATATCACAGAAAGTGAAAAATGGATAAAGAACTTGTGGTACTTACGTACAATGCAGTATCACTCAGCAATGAAATCTATGTCATCAGGCCCGTAGCAGCATCATGAGTGGATTCAGGTATGATGATTCTAACTGAAATAAGTCACACAGAAAAAGAAACATCATAAGATATCAGTAATACACGGAATGTAAACTTGGCTACACAGGAACTGAATTACAGAACAGAACAGGGTCTCAAATTTAGAAAACCAACTTATGCTTGCTTAAGGGGAAAGGTGAGTTGGGGTGCTGCATAAAACCAGAGATTGAAATGAGCACAGATAAAGTTCCTTAAGCCAAATATGGAATAGACAAGAGCTACTCCTTGCTCAACGAAATGGACTCAACACCGCATATTAAACGCCTAAGAATGTACCTGACTAGTAAGTATCTTAAAACCTATGGATTGCTATGTCTCCGAAAGAGAATCAAGCATGTGTACAGGGGCATAAACGCAGCAGTGATAGGATTGAAGAGATTCGGTTAGCAAATGAAGACCCATTGAAGTCATATTGCATGGTACCCATTCCACGGGTTTCTACTACCCAGTTTTAAGGTATTCTTCCTTCAGCTAAAACATGCATGTGGAACCCAGAGTATGATCAACCATGGAATCGGGAGACGTGTTCAAATATGTCTCAGTTTTCGTACCCTGGTACTCGGGTGCAACATTCCAGACGCTTTACTAACACTCTCCCGACTTGGAGAGTCAGTGCCTTTAACCTCCTGTTTGGCCCAGTTTGCAATTTCTGCGGAAGATGAACAGGAATAGCGAGAACCAATGAGAGGCTAGCTGGAGGTGTCTGAACGGGCAAATTTAACTCTCATTTCCCACCAGGAAGAGGAATTAACCAAAGGCTCAGCGTGCCGGGCCGGAACCAGATTAGGGCCTGAAGCCATCCTGCGGTGTTGCGGCCAGCTCAAAAGAAAGCGAGTTGAAGAAAGGAGCTCAGGGGCACTGTAATTCACAAACCTGCAGAGTTATAAATGACAGCTATCGTCCAAAAATAGACTGAAGTAAGGCTGCCAAGAGGACTTGAAAGCGGGGCAGAATTGCAGGAAACCGATTTCAGGAGGTAGACTGGAATTGCATTGAAAGCATAGGAAAAGAGGCAGAACGTCCACAATGATGCACTTGGCCAAAAAGGGCGTATGCGTTTTTTCCTGAATATATTCAGGAAAAAACGCATACGCCCTTTTTGGCCAACCAAGCAAGCTTGCAAAGGAAATCTGCACTACAATGAAGTCTCACTTCCCCCCGGTCAAAAGGGCCATCTGAAAAAAGTGTAAAATCCAGAAAGGCAGGACAGGCCATGGAGAACTGGGAGCCTTGTTATGCTGATGGGCGGGATGTAAATTGCCAACAGACACTCGGGAGAAGTGTATGGTGTTTCCTGAAACATCTAAAAAACAAAGCAACAGAGCCTAGGGCACTGCCACTTATGGTCCTATAGCTTAGGGAAATTAAAATCAAAAAGACACAGCCACCCTAAAGTTTGGGACGCCTCTGTTTACAAGAACCTCGTTTACCGTACAAGTTCAATATCACAGAAAGTGAAAAATGGATAAAGAACTTGTGGTACTTACGTACAATGCAGTATCACTCAGCAATGAAATCTATGTCATCAGGCCCGTAGCAGCATCATGAGTGGATTCAGGTATGATGATTCTAACTGAAATAAGTCACACAGAAAAAGAAACATCATAAGATATCAGTAATACACGGAATGTAAACTTGGCTACACAGGAACTGAATTACAGAACAGAACAGGGTCTCAAATTTAGAAAACCAACTTATGCTTGCTTAAGGGGAAAGGTGAGTTGGGGTGCTGCATAAAACCAGAGATTGAAATGAGCACAGATAAAGTTCCTTAAGCCAAATATGGAATAGACAAGAGCTACTCCTTGCTCAACGAAATGGACTCAACACCGCATATTAAACGCCTAAGAATGTACCTGACTAGTAAGTATCTTAAAACCTATGGATTGCTATGTCTCCGAAAGAGAATCAAGCATGTGTACAGGGGCATAAACGCAGCAGTGATAGGATTGAAGAGATTCGGTTAGCAAATGAAGACCCATTGAAGTCATATTGCATGGTACCCATTCCACGGGTTTCTACTACCCAGTTTTAAGGTATTCTTCCTTCAGCTAAAACATGCATGTGGAACCCAGAGTATGATCAACCATGGAATCGGGAGACGTGTTCAAATATGTCTCAGTTTTCGTACCCTGGTACTCGGGTGCAACATTCCAGACGCTTTACTAACACTCTCCCGACTTGGAGAGTCAGTGCCTTTAACCTCCTGTTTGGCCCAGTTTGCAATTTCTGCGGAAGATGAACAGGAATAGCGAGAACCAATGAGAGGCTAGCTGGAGGTGTCTGAACGGGCAAATTTAACTCTCATTTCCCACCAGGAAGAGGAATTAACCAAAGGCTCAGCGTGCCGGGCCGGAACCAGATTAGGGCCTGAAGCCATCCTGCGGTGTTGCGGCCAGCTCAAAAGAAAGCGAGTTGAAGAAAGGAGCTCAGGGGCACTGTAATTCACAAACCTGCAGAGTTATAAATGACAGCTATCGTCCAAAAATAGACTGAAGTAAGGCTGCCAAGAGGACTTGAAAGCGGGGCAGAATTGCAGGAAACCGATTTCAGGAGGTAGACTGGAATTGCATTGAAAGCATAGGAAAAGAGGCAGAACGTCCACAATGATGCACTTGGCCAAAAAGGGCGTATGCGTTTTTTCCTGAATATATTCAGGAAAAAACGCATACGCCCTTTTTGGCCAACCAAGCAAGCTTGCAAAGGAAATCTGCACTACAATGAAGTCTCACTTCCCCCCGGTCAAAAGGGCCATCTGAAAAAAGTGTAAAATCCAGAAAGGCAGGACAGGCCATGGAGAACTGGGAGCCTTGTTATGCTGATGGGCGGGATGTAAATTGCCAACAGACACTCGGGAGAAGTGTATGGTGTTTCCTGAAACATCTAAAAAACAAAGCAACAGAGCCTAGGGCACTGCCACTTATGGTCCTATAGCTTAGGGAAATTAAAATCAAAAAGACACAGCCACCCTAAAGTTTGGGACGCCTCTGTTTACAAGAACCTCGTTTACCGTACAAGTTCAATATCACAGAAAGTGAAAAATGGATAAAGAACTTGTGGTACTTACGTACAATGCAGTATCACTCAGCAATGAAATCTATGTCATCAGGCCCGTAGCAGCATCATGAGTGGATTCAGGTATGATGATTCTAACTGAAATAAGTCACACAGAAAAAGAAACATCATAAGATATCAGTAATACACGGAATGTAAACTTGGCTACACAGGAACTGAATTACAGAACAGAACAGGGTCTCCAATTTAGAAAACCAACTTATGCTTGCTTAAGGGGAAAGGTGAGTTGGGGTGCTGCATAAAACCAGAGATTGAAATGAGCACAGATAAAGTTCCTTAAGCCAAATATGGAATAGACAAGAGCTACTCCTTGCTCAACGAAATGGACTCAACACCCCATATTAAACGCCTAAGAATGTACCTGACTAGTAAGTATCTTAAAACCTATGGATTGCTATGTCTCCTAAAGAGAATCAAGCATGTGTACAGGGGCATAAACGCAGCAGTGATAGGATTGGAGAGGTTCAGTGAGCAAATGAAGACCCTTTGAAGTCATATTGCATGGTACCCATTCCACCTGTTTCAAATACACAGGTTTAAGGTATTCTTCCTTCAGCTAAAACATGCATGTGGAACCCAGAGTATGATCAACCATGTGAACGGGAGACGTGTTCAAATATGTCTCAGTTTTCCTCCCCTGGTACTCGGGTGCAACATTCCAGACGCTTTACTAACACTCTCCCGACTTGGAGAGTCAGTGCCTTTAACCTCCTGTTTGGCCCAGTTTGCAATTTCTGCGGAAGATGAACAGGAATAGCGAGAACCAATGAGAGGCTAGCTGGAGGTGTCTGAACGGGCAAATTTAACTCTCATTTCCCACCAGGAAGAGGAATTAACCAAAGGCTCAGCGTGCCGGGCCGGAACCAGATTAGGGCCTGAAGCCATCCTGCGGTGTTGCGGCCAGCTCAAAAGAAAGCGAGTTGAAGAAAGGAGCTCAGGGGCACTGTAATTCACAAACCTGCAGAGTTATAAATGACAGCTATCGTCCAAAAATAGACTGAAGTAAGGCTGCCAAGAGGACTTGAAAGCGGGGCAGAATTGCAGGAAACCGATTTCAGGAGGTAGACTGGAATTGCATTGAAAGCATAGGAAAAGAGGCAGAACGTCCACAATGATGCACTTGGCCAAAAAGGGCGTATGCGTTTTTTCCTGAATATATTCAGGAAAAAACGCATACGCCCTTTTTGGCCAACCAAGCAAGCTTGCAAAGGAAATCTGCACTAGAATGAAGTCTCACTTCCCCCCGGTCAAAAGGGCCATCTGAAAAAAGTGTAAAATCCAGAAAGGCAGGACAGGCCATGGAGAACTGGGAGCCTTGTTATGCTGATGGGCGGGATGTAAATTGCCAACAGACACTCGGGAGAAGTGTATGGTGTTTCCTGAAACATCTAAAAAACAAAGCAACAGAGCCGAGGGCACTTCCACTTATGGTCCTATAGCTTAGGGAAATTAAAATCAAAAAGACACAGCCACCCCAAAGTTTGGGACGCCTCTGTTTACAAGAACCTCGTTTACAGTACAAGTTCAACATCGCAGAAAGTGAAAAATGGATAAAGAAGTTGTGGTATTCACTTACAAAGCAATATCACTCAGCAATGAAATCTATGTCATCAGGCCCTTAGCAGCACAATGAGTGGATTCAGGTATGATGATTCTAACTGAAATAAGTCACACAGAAAAAGAAACATCATAAGATATCAGTAATACACGGAATGTAAACTTGGCTACACAGGAACTGAATTACAGAACAGAACAGGGTCTCAAATTTAGAAAACCAACTTATGCTTGCTTAAGGGGAAAGGTGAGTTGGGGTGCTGCATAAAACCAGAGATTGAAATGAGCACAGATAAAGTTCCTTAAGCCAAATATGGAATAGACAAGAGCTACTCCTTGCTCAACGAAATGGACTCAACACCGCATATTAAACGCCTAAGAATGTACCTGACTAGTAAGTATCTTAAAACCTATGGATTGCTATGTCTCCAAAAGAGAATCAAGAGTGTGTACAGGGGCATAAACGCAGCAGTGATAGGATTGGAGAGGTTCGGTGAGCAAATGAAGACCCATTGAAGTCATATTGCATGGTACCCATTCCACGGGTTTCTACTACCCAGTTTTAAGGTATTCTTCCTTCAGCTAAAACATGCATGTGGAACCCAGAGTATGATCAACCATGTGATCGGGAGACGTGTTCAAATATGTCTCAGTTTTCGTACCCTGGTACTCGGGTGCAACATTCCAGACGCTTTACTAACACTCTCCCGACTTGGAGAGTCAGTGCCTTTAACCTCCTGTTTGGCCCAGTTTGCAATTTCTGCGGAAGATGAACAGGAATAGCGAGAACCAATGAGAGGCTAGCTGGAGGTGTCTCAACGGGCAAATTTAACTCTCCTTTCCCACCAGGAAGAGGAATTAACCAAAGGCTCAGCGTGCCGGGCCGGAACCAGATTAGGGCCTGAAGCCATCCTGCGGTGTTGCGGCCAGCTCAAAAGAAAGCGAGTTGAAGAAAGGAGCTCAGGGGCACTGTAATTCACAAACCTGCAGAGTTATAAATGACAGCTATCGTCCAAAAATAGACTGAAGTAAGGCTGCCAAGAGGACTTGAAAGCGGGGCAGAATTGCAGGAAACCGATTTCAGGAGGTAGACTGGAATTGCATTGAAAGCATAGGAAAAGAGGCAGAACGTCCACAATGATGCACTTGGCCAAAAAGGGCGTATGCGTTTTTTCCTGAATATATTCAGGAAAAAACGCATACGCCCTTTTTGGCCAACCAAGCAAGCTTGCAAAGGAAATCTGCACTACAATGAAGTCTCACTTCCCCCCGGTCAAAAGGGCCATCTGAAAAAAGTGTAAAATCCAGAAAGGCAGGACAGGCCATGGAGAACTGGGAGCCTTGTTATGCTGATGGGCGGGATGTAAATTGCCAACAGACACTCGGGAGAAGTGTATGGTGTTTCCTGAAACATCTAAAAAACAAAGCAACAGAGCCTAGGGCACTGCCACTTATGGTCCTATAGCTTAGGGAAATTAAAATCAAAAAGACACAGCCACCCCAAAGTTTGGGACGCCTCCGTTTACAAGAACCTCGTTTACCGTACAAGTTCAATATCACAGAAAGTGAAAAATGGATAAAGAACTTGTGGTACTTACGTACAATGCAGTATCACTCAGCAATGAAATCTATGTCATCAGGCCCGTAGCAGCATAATGAGTGGATTCAGGTATGATGATTCTAACTGAAATAAGTCACACAGAAAAAGAAACATCATAAGATATCACTAATACACGGAATGTAAACTTGGCTACACAGGAACTGCATTCCAAAACATAACAGGGTCTCAAATTTAGAAAACCAACTTATGCTTGCTTAAGGGGAAAGGTGAGTTGGGGTGCTGCATAAAACCAGAGATTGAAATGAGCACAGATAAAGTTCCTTAAGCCAAATATGGAATAGACAAGAGCTACTCCTTGCTCAACGAAATGGACTCAAAACCCCATATTAAACGCCTAAGAATGTACCTGACTAGTAAGTATCTTAAAACCTATGGATTGCTATGTCTCCAAAAGAGAATCAAGCGTGTGTACAGGGGCATAAATGCAGCAGTGATAGGATTGGAGAGGTTCGGTGAGCAAATGAAGACCCTTTGAAGTCATATTGCATGGTACCCATTCCACGGGTCTCAACTCTCCAGGTTTAAGGTATTCTTCCTTCAGCTAAAACATGCATGTGGAACCCAGAGTATGATCAACCATGTGAACGGGAAACGTGTTCAAATATGTCTCAGTTTTCCTACCCTGGTACTCGGGTGCAACATTCCAGACGCTTTACTAACACTCTCCCGACTTGGAGAGTCAGTCCCTTTAACCTCCTGTTTGGCCCAGTTTGCAATTTCTGCGGAAGATGAACAGGAATAGCGAGAACCAATGAGAGGCTAGCTGCAGGTGTCTGGACGGGCAAATTTAACTCTCATTTCCCACCAGGAAGAGGAATTAACCAAAGGCTCAGCATGCCGGGCCGGAACCAGATTAGGGCCTGAAGCCATCCTGTGGTGTTGCGGCCAGGTCACAAGAAAGCGAGTTGAAGAAAGGAGCTCAGGGGCACTGTAATTCACAAACCTGCAGAGTTACAAATGACAGCTATCGTCCAAAAATAGACTGAAGTAAGGCTGCCAAGAGGACTTGAAAGCGGGGCAGAATTGCAGGAAACCGATTTCAGGAGGTAGACTGGAATTGCATTGAAAGCATAGGAAAAGAGGCAGAACGTCCACAATGATGCACTTGGCCAAAAAGGGCGTATGCGTTTTTTCCTGAATATATTCAGGAAAAAACGCATACGCCCTTTTTGGCCAACCAAGCAAGCTTGCAAAGGAAATCTGCACTAGAATGAAGTCTCACTTCCCCCCGGTCAAAAGGGCCATCTGAAAAAAGTGTAAAATCCAGAAAGGCAGGACAGGCCATGGAGAACTGGGAGCCTTGTTATGCTGATGGGCGGGATGTAAATTGCCAACAGACACTCGGGAGAAGTGTATGGTGTTTCCTGAAACATCTAAAAAACAAAGCAACAGAGCCTAGGGCACTGCCACTTATGGTCCTATAGCTTAGGGAAATTAAAATCAAAAAGACACAGCCACCCTAAAGTTTGGGACGCCTCTGTTTACAAGAACCTCGTTTACCGTACAAGTTCAACATCGCAGAAAGTGAAAAATGGATAAAGAAGTTGTGGTATTCACTTACAAAGCAATATCACTCAGCAATGAAATCTATGTCATCAGGCCCTTAGCAGCACAATGAGTGGATTCAGGTATGATGATTCTAACTGAAATAAGTCACACAGAAAAAGAAACATCATAAGATATCAGTAATACACGGAATGTAAACTTGGCTACACAGGAACTGAATTACAGAACAGAACAGGGTCTCAAATTTAGAAAACCAACTTATGCTTGCTTAAGGGGAAAGGTGAGTTGGGGTGCTGCATAAAACCAGAGATTGAAATGAGCACAGATAAAGTTCCTTAAGCCAAATATGGAATAGACAAGAGCTACTCCTTGCTCAACGAAATGGACTCAACACCGCATATTAAACGCCTAAGAATGTACCTGACTAGTAAGTATCTTAAAACCTATGGATTGCTATGTCTCCAAAAGAGAATCAAGAGTGTGTACAGGGGCATAAACGCAGCAGTGATAGGATTGGAGAGGTTCGGTGAGCAAATGAAGACCCATTGAAGTCATATTGCATGGTACCCATTCCACGGGTTTCTACTACCCAGTTTTAAGGTATTCTTCCTTCAGCTAAAACATGCATGTGGAACCCAGAGTATGATCAACCATGTGATCGGGAGACGTGTTCAAATATGTCTCAGTTTTCGTACCCTGGTACTCGGGTGCAACATTCCAGACGCTTTACTAACACTCTCCCGACTTGGAGAGTCAGTGCCTTTAACCTCCTGTTTGGCCCAGTTTGCAATTTCTGCGGAAGATGAACAGGAATAGCGAGAACCAATGAGAGGCTAGCTGGAGGTGTCTGAACGGGCAAATTTAACTCTCATTTCCCACCAGGAAGAGGAATTAACCAAAGGCTCAGCGTGCCGGGCCGGAACCAGATTAGGGCCTGAAGCCATCCTGCGGTGTTGCGGCCAGCTCAAAAGAAAGCGAGTTGAAGAAAGGAGCTCAGGGGCACTGTAATTCACAAACCTGCAGAGTTATAAATGACAGCTATCGTCCAAAAATAGACTGAAGTAAGGCTGCCAAGAGGACTTGAAAGCGGGGCAGAATTGCAGGAAACCGATTTCAGGAGGTAGACTGGAATTGCATTGAAAGCATAGGAAAAGAGGCAGAACGTCCACAATGATGCACTTCGCCAAAAAGGGCGTATGCGTTTTTTCCTGAATATATTCAGGAAAAAACGCATACGCCCTTTTTGGTCAACCAAGCAAGCTTGCAAAGGACATCTGCACTACAATGAAGTCTCACTTCCCCCCGGTCAAAAGGGCCATCTGAAAAAAGTGTAAAATCCAGAAAGGGAGGACAGGCCATGGAGAACTGGGAGCCTTCTTATGCTGATGGGCGGGATGTAAATTGCCAACAGACACTCGGGAGAAGTGTATGGTGTTTCCTGAAACATCTAAAAAACAAAGCAACAGAGCCTAGGGCACTTCCACTTATGGTCCTATAGCTTAGGGAAATTAAAATGAAAAAGACACAGCCACCCCAAAGTTTGGGACGCCTCTGTTTACAAGAACCTCGTTTACAGTACAAGTTCAACATCGCAGAAAGTGAAAAATGGATAAAGAAGTTGTGGTATTCACTTACAAAGCAATATCACTCAGCAATGAAATCTATGTCATCAGGCCCTTAGCAGCACAATGAGTGGATTCAGGTATGATGATTCTAACTGAAATAAGTCACACAGAAAAAGAAACATCATAAGATATCAGTAATACACGGAATGTAAACTTGGCTACACAGGAACTGAATTACAGAACAGAACAGGGTCTCAAATTTAGAAAACCAACTTATGCTTGCTTAAGGGTAAAGGTGAGTTGGGGTGCTGCATAAAACCAGAGATTGAAATGAGCACAGATAAAGTTCCTTAAGCCAAATATGGAATAGACAAGAGCTACTCCTTGCTCAACGAAATGGACTCAACACCGCATATTAAACGCCTAAGAATGTACCTGACTAGTAAGTATCTTAAAACCTATGGATTGCTATGTCTCCGAAAGAGAATCAAGCATGTGTACAGGGGCATAAACGCAGCAGTGATAGGATTGGAGAGGTTCGGTGAGCAAATGAAGACCCATTGAAGTCATATTGCATGGTACCCATTCCACGGGTTTCTACTACCCAGTTTTAAGGTATTCTTCCTTCAGCTAAAACATGCATGTGGAACCCAGAGTATGATCAACCATGTGATCGGGAGACGTGTTCAAATATGTCTCAGTTTTCGTAGGCTGGTACTCGGGTGCAACATTCCAGACGCTTTACTAACACTCTCCCGACTTGGAGAGTCAGTGCCTTTAACCTCCTGTTTGGCCCAGTTTGCAATTTCTGCGGAAGATGAACAGGAATAGCGAGAACCAATGAGAGGCTAGCTGGAGGTGTCTCAACGGGCAAATTTAACTCTCCTTTCCCACCAGGAAGAGGAATTAACCAAAGGCTCAGCGTGCCGGGCCGGAACCAGATTAGGGCCTGAAGCCATCCTGCGGTGTTGCGGCCAGCTCAAAAGAAAGCGAGTTGAAGAAAGGAGCTCAGGGGCACTGTAATTCACAAACCTGCAGAGTTATAAATGACAGCTATCGTCCAAAAATAGACTGAAGTAAGGCTGCCAAGAGGACTTGAAAGCGGGGCAGAATTGCAGGAAACCGATTTCAGGAGGTAGACTGGAATTGCATTGAAAGCACAGGAAAAGAGGCAGAACGTTCACAATGATGCACTTGGCCAAAAAGGGCGTATGCGTTTTTTCCTGAATATATTCAGGAAAAAACGCATACGCCCTTTTTGGTCAACCAAGCAAGCTTGCAAAGGACATCTGCACTACAATGAAGTCTCACTTCCCCCCGGTCAAAAGGGCCATCTGAAAAAAGTGTAAAATCCAGAAAGGGAGGACAGGCCATGGAGAACTGGGAGCCTTCTTATGCTGATGGGCGGGATGTAAATTGCCAACAACCACTCGGGAGAAGTGTATGGTGTTTCCTGAAACATCTAAAAAACAAAGCAACAGAGCCTAGGGCACTTCCACTTATGGTCCTATAGCTTAGGGAAATTAAAATCAAAAAGACACAGCCACCCCAAAGTTTGGGACGCCTCTGTTTACAAGAACCTCGTTTACAGTACAAGTTCAACATCGCAGAAAGTGAAAAATGGATAAAGAAGTTGTGGTATTCACTTACAAAGCAATATCACTCAGCAATGAAATCTATGTCATCAGGCCCTTAGCAGCACAATGAGTGGATTCAGGTATGATGATTCTAACTGAAATAAGTCACACAGAAAAAGAAACATCATAAGATATCAGTAATACACGGAATGTAAACTTGGCTACACAGGAACTGAATTACAGAACAGAACAGGGTCTCAAATTTAGAAAACCAACTTATGCTTGCTTAAGGGGAAAGGTGAGTTGGGGTGCTGCATAAAACCAGAGATTGAAATGAGCACAGATAAAGTTCCTTAAGCCAAATATGGAATAGACAAGAGCTACTCCTTGCTCAACGAAATGGACTCAACACCGCATATTAAACGCCTAAGAATGTACCTGACTAGTAAGTATCTTAAAACCTATGGATTGCTATGTCTCCAAAAGAGAATCAAGAGTGTGTACAGGGGCATAAACGCAGCAGTGATAGGATTGGAGAGGTTCGGTGAGCAAATGAAGACCCATTGAAGTCATATTGCATGGTACCCATTCCACGGGTTTCTACTACCCAGTTTTAAGGTATTCTTCCTTCAGCTAAAACATGCATGTGGAACCCAGAGTATGATCAACCATGTGATCGGGAGACGTGTTCAAATATGTCTCAGTTTTCGTACCCTGGTACTCGGGTGCAACATTCCAGACGCTTTACTAACACTCTCCCGACTTGGAGAGTCAGTGCCTTTAACCTCCTGTTTGGCCCAGTTTGCAATTTCTGCGGAAGATGAACAGGAATAGCGAGAACCAATGAGAGGCTAGCTGGAGGTGTCTGGACGGGCAAATTTAACTCTCATTTCCCACCAGGAAGAGGAAATAACCAAAGGCTCAGCGTGCCGTGCCGGAACCAGATTAGGGCCTGAAGCCATCCTGCGGTGTTGCGGTCAGGTCACAAGAAAGCGAGTTGAAGAAAGGAGCTCAGGGGCACTGTAATTCACAAACCTGCAGAGTTATAAATGACAGCTATCGTCCAAAAATAGACTGAAGTAAGGCTGCCAAGAGGACTTGAAAGCGGGGCAGAATTGCAGGAAACCGATTTCAGGAGGTAGACTGGAATTGCATTGAAAGCATAGGAAAAGAGGCAGAACGTCCACAATGATGCACTTGGCCAAAAAGGGCGTATGCGTTTTTTCCTGAATATATTCAGGAAAAAACGCATACGCCCTTTTTGGCCAACCAAGCAAGCTTGCAAAGGAAACCTGCACTACAATGAAGTCTCACTTCCACCTGGTCAAAAGGGCCATCTGAAAAAAGTGTAAAATCCATAAAGGCACGACAGGCCATGGAGAACTGGGAGCCTTCTTATGCTGATGGGCGGGATGTAAATTGCCAACAGCCACTCTGGAGAAGTGTATGGTGTTTCCTGAAACATCTAAAAAACAAAGCAACAGAGCCTAGGGCACTTCCACTTATGGTCCTATAGCTTAGGGAAATTAAAATCAAAAAGACACAGCCACCCCAAAGTTTGGGACGCCTCCGTTTACAAGAACCTCGTTTACCGTACAAGTTCAATATCACAGAAAATGAAAAATGGATAAAGAACTTGAGGTACTTACGTACAATGCAGTATCACTCAGCAATGAAATCTATGTCATCAGGCCCTTAGCAGCATAATGAGTGGATTCAGGTACGATGATTCTAACTGAAATAAGTCACACAGAAAAAGAAACATCATAAGATATCACTAATATACGGAATGTAAACTTGGCTACACAGGAACTGCATTCCAAAACAGAATAGGGTCTCAAATTTAGAAAACCAACTTATGCTTGCTTAAGGGTAAAGGTGAGTTGGGGTTCTGCATAAAACCAGAGATTGAAATGAGCACAGATAAAGTTCCTTAAGCCAAATATGGAATAGACAAGAGCTACTCCTTGCTCAACGAAATGGACTCAACACCCCATATTAAACGCCTAAGAATGTACCTGACTAGTAAGTATCTTAAAACCTATGGATTGCTATGTCTCCAAAAGAGAATCAAGCGTGTGTACAGGGGCATAAACGCAGCAGTGATAGGATTGGAGAGGTTCGGTGAGCAAATGAAGACCCTTTGAAGTCATATTGCATGGTACCCATTACACGGGTCTCAACTCTCCAGGTTTTAGGTATTCTTCCTTCAGCTAAAACATGCATGTGGAACCCAGAGTATGATCAACCATGTGAACGGGAGACGTGTTCAAATATGTCTCAGTTTTCCTCCCCTGGTACTCGGGTGCAACATTCCAGACGCTTTACTAACACTCTCCCCACTTGGAGAGTCAGTCCCTTTAACCTCCTGTTTGGCCCAGTTTGCAATTTCTGCGGAAGATGAACAGGAATAGCGAGAACCAATGAGAGGCTAGCTGGAGGTGTCTGAACGGGCAAATTTAACTCTCATTTCCCACCAGGAAGAGGAATTAACCAAAGGCTCAGCGTGCCGGGCCAGAAACAGATTAGGGCCTAAAGCCATCCTGCGGTGTTGCGGCCAGGTCACAAGAAAGCGAGTTGAAGACAGGAGCTCAGGGGCACTGTAATTCACAAACCTGCAGAGTTATAAATGACAGCTATCGTCCAAAAATAGACTGAAGTAAGGCTGCCAAGAGGACTTGAAAGCGGGGCAGAATTGCAGGAAACCGATTTCAGGAGGTAGACTGGAATTGCATTGAAAGCATAGGAAAAGAGGCAGAACGTCCACAATGATGCACTTGGCCAAAAAGGGCGTATGCGTTTTTTCCTGAATATATTCAGGAAAAAACGCATACGCCCTTTTTGGCCAACCAAGCAAGCTTGCAAAGGAAATCTGCACTACAATGAAGTCTCACTTCCCCCAGGTCAAAAGGGCCATCTGAAAAAAGTGTAAAATCCAGAAAGGCAGGACAGGCCATTGAGAACTGGGAGCCTTGTTATGCTGATGGGCGGGATGTAAATTGCCAACAGACACTTGGAAGAAGTGTATGGTGTTTCCTGAAACATCTAAAAAACAAAGCAACAGAGCCTAGGGCACTTCCACTTATGGTCCTATAGCTTAGGGAGATTAAAATCAAAAAGACACAGCCACCCTAAAGTTTGGGACGCCTCTGTTTACAAGAACCTCGTTTACAGTACAAGTTCAACATCGCAGAAAGTGAAAAATGGATAAAGAAGTTGTGGTATTCACTTACAAAGCAATATCACTCAGCAATGAAATCTATGTCATCAGGCCCTTAGCAGCACAATGAGTGGATTCAGGTATGATGATTCTAACTGAAATAAGTCACACAGAAAAAGAAACATCATAAGATATCAGTAATACACGGAATGAAAACTTGGCTACACAGGAACTGAATTACAGAACAGAACAGGGTCTCAAATTTAGAAAACCAACTTATGCTTGCTTAAGGGTAAAGGTGAGTTGGGGTGCTGCATAAAACCAGAGATTGAAATGAGCACAGATAAAGTTCCTTAAGCCAAATATGGAATAGACAAGAGCTACTCCTTGCTCAACGAAATGCACTCAACACCGCATATTAAACGCCTAAGAATGTACCTGACTAGTAAGTATCTTAAAACCTATGGATTGCTATGTCTCCGAAAGAGAATCAAGCATGTGTACAGGGGCATAAACGCAGCAGTGATAGGATTGGAGAGGTTCGGTGAGCAAATGAAGACCCTTTGAAGTCATATTGCATGGTACCCATTCCACGGGTTTCAACTACCCAGGTTTAAGGTATTCTTCCTTCAGCTAAAACATGCATGTGGAACCCAGAGTATGATCAACCATGTGATCGGGAGACGTGTTCAAATATGTCTCAGTTTTCGTACCCTGGTACTCGGGTGCAACATTCCAGACGCTTTACTAACACTCTCCCGACTTGGAGAGTCAGTCCCTTTAACCTCCTGTTTGGCCCAGTTTGCAATTTCTGCGGAAGATGAACAGGAATAGCGAGAACCAATGAGAGACTAGCTGGAGGTGTCTGGACGGGCAAATTTAACTCTCATTTCCCACCAGGAAGAGGAATTAACCAAAGGCTCAGCGTGCCGTGCCAGAACCAGATTAGGGCCTGAAGCCATCCTGCGGTGTTGCGGCCAGCTCAAAAGAAAGCGAGTTGAAGAAAGGAGCTCAGGGGCACTGTAATTCACAAACCTGCAGAGTTATAAATGACAGCTATCGTCCAAAAATAGACTGAAGTAAGGCTGCCAAGAGGACTTGAAAGCGGGGCAGCATTGCAGGAAACCGATTTCAGGAGGTAGACTGGAATTGCATTGAAAGCATAGGAAAAGAGGCAGAACGTCCACAATGATGCACTTGGCCAAAAGGGCGTATGCGTTTTTTCCTGAATATATTCAGGAAAAAACGCATACGCCCTTTTTGGCCAACCAAGCAAGCTTGCAAAGGACATCTGCACTACAATGAAGTCTCAGTTCCCCCCGGTCAAAAGGGCCATCTGAAAAAAGTGTAAAATCCAGAAAGGCAGGACAGGCCATGGAGAACTGGGAGCCTTGTTATGCTGATGGGCGGGATGTAAATTGCCAACAACCACTCGGGAGAAGTGTATGGTGTTTCCTGAAACATCTAAAAAACAAAGCAACAGAACCTAGGGCACTTCCACTTATGGTCCTATAGCTTAGGGAAATTAAAATCAAAAAGACACAGCCACCCCAAAGTTTGGAACGGCTCTGTTTACAAGAACCTCGTTTACAGTACAAGTTCAACATCGCAGAAAGTGAAAAATGGATAAAGAAGTTGTGGTATTTACTTACAAAGCAATATCACTCAGCAATGAAATCTGTGTCATCAGGCCCTTAGCAGCACAATGAGTGGATTCAGGTATGATGATTCTAACTGAAATAAGTCACACAGAAAAAGAAACATCATAAGATATCAGTAATACACGTAATGTAAACTTGGCTACACAGGAACTGAATTACAGAACAGAACAGGGTCTCAAATTTAGAAAACCAACTTATGCTTGCTTAAGGGGAAAGGTGAGTTGGGGTGCTGCATAAAACCAGAGATTGAAATGAGCACAGATAAAGTTCCTTAAGCCAAATATGGAATAGACAAGAGCTACTCCTTGCTCAACGAAATGGACACAACACCCCATATTAAACGCCTAAGAATGTACCTGACTAGTAAGTATCTTAAAACCTATGGATTGCTATGTCTCCGAAAGAGAATCAAGCATGTGTACAGGGACATAAACGCAGCAGTGATAGGATTGGAGAGGTTCGGTGAGCAAATGAAGACCCTTTGAAGTCATATTGCATGGTACCCATTCCACGGGTTTCAACTACCCAGGTTTTAGGTATTCTTCCTTCAGCTAAAACATGCATGTGGAACCCAGAGTATGATCAACCATGTGATCGGGAGACGTGTTCAAATATGTCTCAGTTTTCGTACCCTGGTACTCAGGTGCAACATTCCAGATGCTTTACTAACACTCTCCCGACTTGGAGAGTCAGTCCCTTTAACCTCCTGTTTGGCCCAGTTTGCAATTTCTGTGGAAGATGAACAGGAATAGCGAGAACCAATGAGAGACTAGCTGGAGGTGTCTGGACGGGCAAATTTAACTCTCATTTCCCACCAGGAAGAGGAATTAACCAAAGGCTCAGCGTGCGGTGCCAGAACCAGATTAGGACCTGAAGCCATCCTGCGGTGTTGCGGCCAGCTCACAAGAAAGCGAGTTGAAGAAAGGAGCTCAGGGGCACTGTAATTCACAAACCTGCAGAGTTATAAATGACAGCTATTGTCCAAAAATAGACTGAAGTAAGGCTGCCAAGAGGACTTGAAAGCGGGGCAGAATTGCAGGAAACCGATTTCAGGAGGTAGACTGAAATTGCATTGAAAGCATAGGAAAAGAGGTAGAACGTCCACAATGATGCACTTGGCCAAAAAGGGCGTATGCGTTTTTTCCTGAATATATTCAGGAAAAAACGCATACGCCCTTTTTGGCCAACCAAGCAAACTTGCAAAGGAAATCTGCTTTACAATGAAGTCTCACTTCTCCCCGGTCAAAAGGGCCATCTGAAATAAGTGTAAAATCCAGAAAGGCAGGACAGGCCATGGAGAACTGGGAGCCTTGTTATGCTGATGGGCGGGATGTAAATTGCCAACAGACACTCGGGAGAAGTGTATGGTGTTTCCTGAAACATGTAAAAAACAAAGCAACAGAACCTAGGGCACTTCCACTTATGGTCCTATAGCTTAGGGAAATTAAAATCAAAAAGACACAGCCACCCCAAAGTTTGGGACGCCTCCGTTTACAAGAACTTCGTTTACCGTACAAGTTCTATATCACAGAAAGTGAAAAATGGATAAAGAACTTGTGGTACTTACGTACAATGCAGTATCACTCAGCAATGAAATCTATGTCATCAGGCCCGTAGCAGCATAATGAGTGGATTCAGGTACGATGATTCTAACTGAAATAAGTCACACAGAAAAAGAAACATCATAAGATATCACTAATACACGGAATGTAAACTTGGCTACACAGGAACTGCATTCCAAAACAGAACAGGGTCTCAAATTTAGAAAACCAACTTATGCTTGCTTAAGGGGAAAGGTGAGTTGGGGTGCTGCATAAAACCAGAGATTGAAATGAGCACAGATAAAGTACCTTAAGCCAAATATGGAATAGACAAGAGCTACTCCTTGCTCAACGAAATGCACTCAACACCGCATATTAAACGCCTAAGAATGTACCTGACTAGTAAGTATCTTAAAACCTATGGATTGCTATGTCTCCGAAAGAGAATCAAGCATGTGTACAGGGGCATAAACGCAGCAGTGATAGGATTGGAGAGGTTCGGTGAGCAAATGAAGACCCTTTGAAGTCATATTGCATGGTACCCATTCCACGGGTTTCAACTACCCAGGTTTAAGGTATTCTTCCTTCAGCTAAAACATGCATGTGGAACCCAGAGTATGATCAACCATGTGATCGGGAGACGTGTTCAAATATGTCTCAGTTTTCGTACCCTGGTACTCGGGTGCAACATTCCAGACGCTTTACTAACACTCTCCCGACTTGGAGAGTCAGTCCCTTTAACCTCCTGTTTGGCCCAGTTTGCAATTTCTGCGGAAGATGAACAGGAATAGCGAGAACCAATGAGAGACTAGCTGGAGGTGTCTGGACGGGCAAATTTAACTCTCATTTCCCACCAGGAAGAGGAATTAACCAAAGGCTCAGCGTGCCGTGCCAGAACCAGATTAGGGCCTGAAGCCATCCTGCGGTGTTGCGGCCAGCTCAAAAGAAAGCGAGTTGAAGAAAGGAGCTCAGGGGCACTGTAATTCACAAACCTGCAGAGTTATAAATGACAGCTATCGTCCAAAAATAGACTGAAGTAAGGCTGCCAAGAGGACTTGAAAGCGGGGCAGCATTGCAGGAAACCGATTTCAGGAGGTAGACTGGAATTGCATTGAAAGCATAGGAAAAGAGGCAGAACGTCCACAATGATGCACTTGGCCAAAAGGGCGTATGCGTTTTTTCCTGAATATATTCAGGAAAAAACGCATACGCCCTTTTTGGCCAACCAAGCAAGCTTGCAAAGGACATCTGCACTACAATGAAGTCTCAGTTCCCCCCGGTCAAAAGGGCCATCTGAAAAAAGTGTAAAATCCAGAAAGGCAGGACAGGCCATGGAGAACTGGGAGCCTTGTTATGCTGATGGGCGGGATGTAAATTGCCAACAACCACTCGGGAGAAGTGTATGGTGTTTCCTGAAACATCTAAAAAACAAAGCAACAGAACCTAGGGCACTTCCACTTATGGTCCTATAGCTTAGGGAAATTAAAATCAAAAAGACACAGCCACCCCAAAGTTTGGAACGGCTCTGTTTACAAGAACCTCGTTTACAGTACAAGTTCAACATCGCAGAAAGTGAAAAATGGATAAAGAAGTTGTGGTATTTACTTACAAAGCAATATCACTCAGCAATGAAATCTGTGTCATCAGGCCCTTAGCAGCACAATGAGTGGATTCAGGTATGATGATTCTAACTGAAATAAGTCACACAGAAAAAGAAACATCATAAGATATCAGTAATACACGTAATGGAAACTTGGCTACACAGGAACTGAATTCCAGAACAGAACAGGGTCTCAAATTTAGAAAACCAACTTATGCTTGCTTAAGGGGAAAGGTGAGTTGGGGTGCTGCATAAAACCAGAGATTGAAATGAGCACAGATAAAGTTCCTTAAGCCAAATATGGAATAGACAAGAGCTACTCCTTGCTCAACGAAATGGACACAACACCCCATATTAAACGCCTAAGAATGTACCTGACTAGTAAGTATCTTAAAACCTATGGATTGCTATGTCTCCGAAAGAGAATCAAGCATGTGTACAGGGACATAAACGCAGCAGTGATAGGATTGGAGAGGTTCGGTGAGCAAATGAAGACCCTTTGAAGTCATATTGCATGGTACCCATTCCACGGGTTTCAACTACCCAGGTTTTAGGTATTCTTCCTTCAGCTAAAACATGCATGTGGAACCCAGAGTATGATCAACCATGTGATCGGGAGACGTGTTCAAATATGTCTCAGTTTTCGTACCCTGGTACTCGGGTGCAACATTCCAGATGCTTTACTAACACTCTCCCGACTTGGAGAGTCAGTCCCTTTAACCTCCTGTTTGGCCCAGTTTGCAATTTCTGCGGAAGATGAACAGGAATAGCGAGAACCAATGAGAGACTAGCTGGAGGTGTCTGGACGGGCAAATTTAACTCTCATTTCCCACCAGGAAGAGGAATTAACCAAAGGCTCAGCGTGCGGTGCCAGAACCAGATTAGGGCCTGAAGCCATCCTGCGGTGTTGCGGCCAGCTCACAAGAAAGCGAGTTGAAGAAAGGAGCTCAGGGGCACTGTAATTCACAAACCTGCAGAGTTATAAATGACAGCTATTGTGCAAAAATAGACTGAAGTAAGGCTGCCAAGAGGACTTGAAAGCGGGGCAGAATTGCAGGAAACCGATTTCAGGAGGTAGACTGAAATTGCATTGAAAGCATAGGAAAAGAGGTAGAACGTCCACAATGATGCACTTGGCCAAAAAGGGCGTATGCGTTTTTTCCTGAATATATTCAGGAAAAAACGCATACGCCCTTTTTGGCCAACCAAGCAAACTTGCAAAGGAAATCTGCTTTACAATGAAGTCTCACTTCTCCCCGGTCAAAAGGGCCATCTGAAATAAGTGTAAAATCCAGAAAGGCAGGACAGGCCATGGAGAACTGGGAGCCTTGTTATGCTGATGGGCGGGATGTAAATTGCCAACAGACACTCGGGAGAAGTGTATGGTGTTTCCTGAAACATGTAAAAAACAAAGCAACAGAACCTAGGGCACTTCCACTTATGGTCCTATAGCTTAGGGAAATTAAAATCAAAAAGACACAGCCACCCCAAAGTTTGGGACGCCTCCGTTTACAAGAACTTCGTTTACCGTACAAGTTCTATATCACAGAAAGTGAAAAATGGATAAAGAACTTGTGGTACTTACGTACAATGCAGTATCACTCAGCAATGAAATCTATGTCATCAGGCCCGTAGCAGCATAATGAGTGGATTCAGGTACGATGATTCTAACTGAAATAAGTCACACAGAAAAAGAAACATCATAAGATATCACTAATACACGGAATGTAAACTTGGCTACACAGGAACTGCATTCCAAAACAGAACAGGGTCTCAAATTTAGAAAACCAACTTATGCTTGCTTAAGGGGAAAGGTGAGTTGGGGTGCTGCATAAAACCAGAGATTGAAATGAGCACAGATAAAGTACCTTAAGCCAAATATGGAATAGACAAGAGCTACTCCTTGCTCAACGAAATGGACTCAACACCCCATATTAAACGCCTAAGAATGTACCTGACTAGTAAGTATCTTAAAACCTATGGATTGCTATGTCTCCGAAAGAGAATCAAGCATGTGTACAGGGGCATAAATGCAGCAGTGATAGGATTGGAGAGGTTCGGTGAGCAAATGAAGACCCTTTGAAGTCATATTGCATGGTACCCATTACACGGGTCTCAACTACCCAGGTTTAAGGTATTCTTCCTTCAGCTAAAACATGCATGTGGAACCTAGAGTATGATCAACCATGTGATCGGGAGACGTGTTCAAATATGTCTCAGTTTTCGTACCCTGGTACTCGGGTGCAACATTCCAGACGCTTTACTAACACTCTCCCAACTTGGAGAGTCAGTCCCTTTAACCTCCTGTTTGGCCCAGTTTGCAATTTCTGTGGAAGATGAACAGGAATAGCGAGAACCAATGAGAGGCTAGCTGGAGGTGTCTGGACGGGCAAATTTAACTCTCATTTCCCACCAGGAAGAGGAATTAACCAAAGGCTCAGCGTGCCGTGCCGGAACCAGATTAGGGCCTGAAGCCATCCTGCGGTGTTGCGGCCAGCTCAAAAGAAAGCGAGTTGAAGAAAGGACCTCAGGGGCACTGTAATTCACAAACCTGCAGAGTTATAAATGACAGCTATCGTCCAAAAATAGACTGAAGTAAGGCTGCCAAGAGGACTTGAAAGCGGGGCAGAATTGCAGGAAACCGATTTCAGGAGGTAGACTGGAATTGCATTGAAAGCATAGGAAAAGAGGCAGAACGTCCACAATGATGCACTTGGCCAAAAAGGGCGTATGCGTTTTTTCCTGAATATATTCAGGAAAAAACGCATACGCCCTTTTTGGCCAACCCAGCAAGCTTGCAATGGAAATCTGCACTACAATGAAGTCTCACTTCCCCCCGGTCAAAAGGGCCATCTGAAAAAAGTGTAAAATCCAGAAAGACAGGACAGGCCATGGAGAACTGGGAGCCTTGTTATGCTGATGGGCGGGATGTAAATTGCCAACAGACACTCGGGAGAAGTGTATGGTGTTTCCTGAAACATCTAGAAAACAAAGCAACAGAGCCTAGGGCACTTCCAGTTATGGTCCTATAGCATAGGGAAATTAAAATCAAAAAGACACAGCCACCCCAAAGTTTGGGACGCCTCTGTTTACAAGAAACTCGTTTACAGTACAAGTTCAACATCGCAGAAAGTGAAAAATGGATAAAGAAGTTGTGGTATTTACTTACAAAGCAATATCACTCAGCAATGAAATCTGTGTCATCAGGCCCTTAGCAGCACAATGAGTGGATTCAGGTATGATGATTCTAACTGAAATAAGTCACACAGAAAAAGAAACATCATAAGATATCAGTAATACACGGAATGTAAACTTGGCTACACAGGAACTGAATTACAGAACAGAACAGGGTCTCAAATTTAGAAAACCAACTTATGCTTGCTTAAGGGTAAAGGTGAGTTGGGGTGCTGCATAAAACCAGAGATTGAAATGAGCACAGATAAAGTTCCTTAAGCCAAATATGGAATAGACAAGAGCTACTCCTTGCTCAATGAAATGGACTCAACACCCCATATTAAATGCCTAAGAATGTACCTGACTAGTAAGTATCTTAAAACCTATGGATTGCTATGTCTCCGAAAGAGAATCAAGCATGTGTACAGGGGCATAAACGCAGCAGTGATAGGATTGGAGAGGTTCGGTGAGCAAATGAAGACCCTTTGAAGTCATATTGCACGGTACCCATTCCACGGGTTTCAACTACCCAGGTTTAAGGTATTCTTCCTTCAGCTAAAACATGCATGTGGAACCTAGAGTATCAGCAACCATGTGATCGGGAGACGTGTTCAAATATGTCTCAGTTTTCGTACCCTGGTACTCGGGTGCAACATTCCAGACACTTTACTAACACTCTCCCGACTTGGAGAGTCAGTCCCTTTAACCTCATGTTTGGCCCAGTTTGCAATTTCTGCGGAAGATGAACAGGAATAGCGAGAACCAATGAGAGGCTAGCTGGAGGTGTCTGGACGGGCAAATTTAACTCTCATTTTCCACCATGAAGAGGAATTAACCAAAGGCTCAGCGTGCCCTGCCGGAACCAGATTAGGGCCTAAGCCATCCTGTGGTGTTGCGGCCAGGTCACAAGAAAGCAAGTTGAAGAAAGGAGCTCAGGGGCACTGTAATTCACAAACCTGCAGAGTTATAAATGACAGCTATCGTCCAAAAATAGACTAAAGTAACGCTGCCAAGAGGACTTGAAAGCGGGGCAGAATTGCAGGAAACCGATTTCAGGAGCTAGACTGGAATTGCATTGAAAGCATAGGAAAAGAGGCAGAACGTCCACAATGATGCACTTGGCCAAAAAGGGCGTATGCGTTTTTTCCTGAATATATTCAGGAAAAAACGCATACGCCCTTTTTGGCCAACCAAGCAAGCTTGCAAAGGAAATCTGCACTACAATGAAGTCTCACTTCCCCCCGGTCAAAAGTACCATCTGAAAAAAGTGTAAAATCCAGAAAGGCAGGACAGGCCTTGGAGACCTGGGAGCCTTGTTATGCTGATGGGCGGGATGTAAATTGCCAACAACCACTCGGGAGAAGTTTATGGTGTTTCCTGAAACATCTAAAAAACAAAGCAACAGAACCTAGGGCACTTCCACTTATGGTCCTATAGCTTAGGGAAATTAAAATCAAAAAGACACAGCCACCCCAAAGTTTGGAACGGCTCTGTTTACAAGAACCTCGTTTACAGTACAAGTTCAACATCACAGAAAGTGAAAAATGGATAAAGAAGTTGTGGTATTTACTTACAAAGCAATATCACTCAGCAATGAAATCTGTGTCATCAGGCCCTTAGCAGCACAATGAGTGGATTCAGGTATGATGATTCTAACTGAAATAAGTCACACAGAAAAAGAAACATCATAAGATATCAGTAATACACGGAATGTAAACTTGGCTACACAGGAACTGAATTACAGAACAGAACAGGGTCTCAAATTTAGAAAACCAACTTATGCTTGCTTAAGGGTAAAGGTGAGTTGGGGTGCTGCATAAAACCAGAGATTGAAATGAGCACAGATAAAGTTCCTTAAGCCAAATATGGAATAGACAAGAGCTACTCCTTGCTCAACGAAATGGACTCAACACCGCATATTAAACGCCTAAGAATGTACCTGACTAGTAAGTATCTTAAAACCTATGGATTGCTATGTCTCCGAAAGAGAATCAAGCATGTGTACAGGGGCATAAACGCAGCAGTGATAGGATTGGAGAGGTTCGGTGAGCAAATGAAGACCCTTTGAAGTCATATTGCATGGTACCCATTCCACGGGTTTCAACTACCCAGGTTTTAGGTATTCTTCCTTCATCTAAAACATGCATGTGGAACCTAGAGTATGATCAACCATGTGATCGGGAGACGTGTTCAAATATGTCTCAGTTTTCCTCCCCTGGTACTCGGTTGCAACATTCCAGACGCTTTACTAACACTCTCCCCACTTGGAGAGTCAGTGCCTTTAACCTCCTGTTTGGCCCAGTTTGCAATTTCTGCGGAAGATGAACAGGAATAGCGAGAACCAATGAGAGGCTAGCTGCAGGTGTCTGGACGGGCAAATTTAACTCTCATTTCCCACCAGGAAGAGGAAATAACCAAAGGCTCAGCGTGCCGTGCCGGAACCAGATTAGGGCCTGAAGCCATCCTGCGGTGTTGCGGCCAGGTCACAAGAAAGCGAGTTGAAGAAAGGAGCTCAGGGGCACTGTAATTCACAAACCTGCAGAGTTATAAATGACAGCTATCGTCCAAAAATAGACTGAAGTAAGGCTGCCAAGAGGACTTGAAAGCGGGGCAGAATTGCAGGAAACCGATTTCAGGAGGTAGACTGGAATTGCATTGAAAGCATAGGAAAAGAGGCAGAACGTCCACAATGATGCACTTGGCCAAAAAGGGCGTATGCGTTTTTTCCTGAATATATTCAGGAAAAAACGCATACGCCCTTTTTGGCCAACCAAGCAAGCTTGCAAAGGAAACCTGCACTACAATGAAGTCTCACTTCCACCTGGTCAAAAGGGCCATCTGAAAAAAGTGTAAAATCCATAAAGGCACGACAGGCCATGGAGAACTGGGAGCCTTCTTATGCTGATGGGCGGGATGTAAATTGCCAACAGCCACTGTGGAGAAGTGTATGGTGTTTCCTGAAACATCTAAAAAACAAAGCAACAGAGCCTAGGGCACTTCCACTTATGGTCCTATAGCTTAGGGAAATTAAAATCAAAAAGACACAGCCACCCCAAAGTTTGGGACGCCTCCGTTTACAAGAACCTCGTTTACCGTACAAGTTCAATATCACAGAAAATGAAAAATGGATAAAGAACTTGAGGTACTTACGTACAATGCAGTATCACTCAGCAATGAAATCTATGTCATCAGGCCCTTAGCAGCATAATGAGTGAATTCAGGTACGATGATTCTAACTGAAATAAGTCACACAGAAAAAGAAACATCATAAGATATCACTAATATACGGAATGTAAACTTGGCTACACAGGAACTGCATTCCAAAACAGAATAGGGTCTCAAATTTAGAAACCCAACTTATGCTTGCTTAAGGGTAAAGGTGAGTTGGGGTGCTGCATAAAACCAGAGATTGAAATGAGCACAGATAAAGTTCCTTAAGCCAAATATGGAATAAACAAGAGCTACTCCTTGCTCAACGAAATGGACTCAACACCCCATATTAAACGCCTAAGAATGTTCCTGACTAGTAAGTATCTTAAAACCTATGGATTGCTATGTCTCCAAAAGAGAATCAAGCGTGTGTACAGGGGCATAAACGCAGCAGTGATAGGATTGGAGAGGTTCGGTGAGCAAATGAAGACCCTTTGAAGTCATATTGCATGGTACCCATTACACGGGTCTCAACTCTCCAGGTTTTAGGTATTCTTCCTTCAGCTAAAACATGCATGTGGAACCCAGAGTATGATCAACCATGTGAACGGGAGACGTGTTCAAATATGTCTCAGTTTTCCTCCCCTGCTACTCGGGTGCAACATTCCAGACGCTTTACTAACACTCTCCCCACTTGGAGAGTCAGTCCCTTTAACCTCCTGTTTGGCCCAGTTTGCAATTTCTGCGGAAGATGAACAGGAATAGCGAGAACCAATGAGAGGCTAGCTGGAGGTGTCTGAACGGGCAAATTTAACTCTCATTTCCCACCAGGAAGAGGAATTAACCAAAGGCTCAGCGTGCCGGGCCAGAAACAGATTAGGGCCTGAAGCCATCCTGCGGTGTTGCGGCCAGGTCACAAGAAAGCGAGTTGAAGACAGGAGATCAGGGGCACTGTAATTCACAAACCTGCAGAGTTATAAATGACAGCTATTGTCCAAAAATATACTGAAGTAAGGCTGCCAAGAGGACTTGAAAGCGGGGCAGAATTGCAGGAAACCGATTTCAGGAGGTAGACTGGAATTGCATTGAAAGCATAGGAAAAGAGGCAGAACGTCCACAATGATGCACTTGGCCAAAAAGGGCGTATGCGTTTTTTCCTGAATATATTCAGGAAAAAACGCATACGCCCTTTTTGGCCAACCAAGCAAGCTTGCAAAGGAAATCTGCACTACAATGAAGTCTCAATTCCCCCCGGTCAAAAGGGCCATCTGAAAAAAGTGTAAAATCCAGAAAGGCAGGACAGGCCATTGAGAACTGGGAGCCTTGTTATGCTGATGGGCGGGATGTAAATTTGCCAACAGACACTTGGAAGGAGTGTATGGTGTTTCCTGAAACATCTAAAAAACAAAGCAACAGAGCCTAGGGCACTTCCACTTATGGTCCTATAGCTTAGGGAGATTAAAATCAAAAAGACACAGCCACCCCAAAGTTTGGGACGCCTCTGTTTACAAGAACCTCGTTTACAGTACAAGTTCAACATCGCAGAAAGTGAAAAATGGATAAAGAAGTTGTGGTATTCACTTACAAAGCAATATCACTCAGCAATGAAATCTATGTCATCAGGCCCTTAGCAGCACAATGAGTGGATTCAGGTATGATGATTCTAACTGAAATAAGTCACACAGAAAAAGAAACATCATAAGATATCAGTAATACACGGAATGAAAACTTGGCTACACAGGAACTGAATTACAGAACAGAACAGGGTCTCAAATTTAGAAAACCAACTTATGCTTGCTTAAGGGTAAAGGTGAGTTGGGGTGCTGCATAAAACCAGAGATTGAAATGAGCACAGATAAAGTTCCTTAAGCCAAATATGGAATAGACAAGAGCTACTCCTTGCTCAACGAAATGCACTCAACACAGCATATTAAACGCCTAAGAATGTACCTGACTAGTAAGTATCTTAAAACCTATGGATTGCTATGTCTCCGAAAGAGAATCAAGCATGTGTACAGGGGCATAAACGCAGCAGTGATAGGTTTGGAGAGGTTCGGTGAGCAAATGAAGACCCATTGAAGTCATATTGCATGGTACCCATTCCACGGGTTTCAACTACCCAGGTTTAAGGTATTCTTCCTTCAGCTAAAACATGCATGTGGAACCCAGAGTATGATCAACCATGTGATCGGGAGACGTGTTCAAATATGTCTCAGTTTTCGTACCCTGGTACTCGGGTGCAACATTCCAGACGCTTTACTAACACTCTCCCGACTTGGAGAGTCAGTCCCTTTAACCTCCTGTTTGGCCCAGTTTGCAATTTCTGCGGAAGATGAACAGGAATAGCGAGAACCAATGAGAGACTAGCTGGAGGTGTCTGGACGGGCAAATTTAACTCTCATTTCCCACCAGGAAGAGGAATTATCCAAAGGCTCAGCGTGCCGTGCCAGAACCAGATTAGGGCCTGAAGCCATCCTGCGGTGTTGCGGCCAGCTCAAAAGAAAGCGAGTTGAAGAAAGGAGCTCAGGGGCACTGTAATTCACAAACCTGCAGAGTTATAAATGACAGCTATCGTCCAAAAATAGACTGAAGTAAGGCTGCCAAGAGGACTTGAAAGCGGGGCAGCATTGCAGGAAACCGATTTCAGGAGGTAGACTGGAATTGCATTGAAAGCATAGGAAAAGAGGCAGAACGTCCACAATGATGCACTTGGCCAAAAAGGGCGTATGCGTTTTTTCCTGAATATATTCAGGAAAAAACGCATACGCCCTTTTTGGCCAACCAAGCAAGCTTGCAAAGGACATCTGCACTACAATGAAGTCTCACTTCCCCCCGGTCAAAAGGGCCATCTGAAAAAAGTGTAAAATCCAGAAAGGCAGGACAGGCCATGGAGAACTGGGAGCCTTGTTATGCTGATGGGCGGGATGTAAATTGCCAACAACCACTCGGGAGAAGTGTATGGTGTTTCCTGAAACATCTAAAAAACAAAGCAACAGAACCTAGGGCACTTCCACTTATGGTCCTATAGCTTAGGGAAATTAAAATCAAAAAGACACAGCCACCCCAAAGTTTGGAACGGCTCTGTTTACAAGAACCTCGTTTACAGTACAAGTTCAACATCGCAGAAAGTGAAAAATGGATAAAGAAGTTGTGGTATTTACTTACAAAGCAATATCACTCAGCAATGAAATCTGTGTCATCAGGCCTTTAGCAGCACAATGAGTGGATTCAGGTATGATGATTCTAACTGAAATAAGTCACACAGAAAAAGAAACATCATAAGATATCAGTAATACACGGAATGTAAACTTGGCTACACAGGAACTGAATTACAGAACAGAACAGGGTCTCAAATTTAGAAAACCAACTTATTCTTGCTTAAGGGTAAAGGTGAGTTGGGGTGCTGCATAAAACCAGAGATTGAAATGAGCACAGATAAAGTTCCTTAAGCCAAATATGGAATAGACAAGAGCTACTCCTTGCTCAACGAAATGGATGCAACACCCCATATTAAACGCCTAAGAATGTACCTGACTAGTAAGTATCTTAAAACCTATGGATTGCTATGTCTCCGAAAGAGAATCAAGCATGTGTACAGGGGCATAAACGCAGCAGTGATAGGATTAGAGAGGTTCGGTGAGCAAATGAAGACCCTTTGAAGTCATATTGCATGGTACCCATTCCACGGGTTTCAACTACCCAGGTTTAAGGTATTCTTCCTTCAGCTAAAACATGCATGTGGAACCTAGAGTATGATCAACCATGTGATCGGGAGACGTGTTCAAATATGTCTCAGTTTTCCTCCCCTGGTACTCGGGTGCAACATTCCAGACGCTTTACTTACACTCTCCCCACTTGGAGAGTCAGTCCCTTTAACCTCCTGTTTGGCCCAGTTTGCAATTTCTGCGGAAGATGAACAGGAATAGCGAGAACCAATGAGAGGCTAGCTGGAGGTGTCTGGACGGGCAAATTTAACTCTCATTTCCCACCAGGAAGAGGAATTAACCAAAGGCTCAGCATGCCGGGCCGGAACCAGATTAGGGCCTGAAGCCATCCTGCGGTGTTGCGGCCAGCTCAAAAGAAAGCGAGTTGAAGAAAGGAGCTCAGGGGCACTGTAATTCACAAACCTGCAGAGTTATAAATGACAGCTATCGTCCAAAAATAGACTGAAGTAAGGCTGCCAAGAGGACTTGAAAGCGGGGCAGAATTGCAGGAAACCGATTTCAGGAGGTAGACTGGAATTGCATTGAAAGCATAGGAAAAGAGGCAGAACGTCCACAATGATGCACTTGGCCAAAAAGGGCGTATGCGTTTTTTCCTGAATATATTCAGGAAAAAACGCATACGCCCTTTTTGGCCAACCAAGCAAGCTTGCAAAGGAAATCTGCACTACAATGAAGTCTCACTTCCCCCCGGTCAAAAGGGCCATCTGAAAAAAGTGTAAAATCCAGAAAGGCAGGACAGGCCATGGAGAACTGGGAGCCTTGTTATGCTGATGGGCGGGATGTAAATTGCCAACAACCACTCGGGAGAAGTGTATGGTGTTTCCTGAAACATCTAAAAAACAAAGCAACAGAACCTAGGGCACTTCCACTTATGGTCCTATAGCTTAGGGAGATTAAAATCAAAAAGACACAGCCACCCCAAAGTTTGGAACGGCTCTGTTTACAAGAACCTCGTTTACAGTACAAGTTCAACATCGCAGAAAGTGAAAAATGGATAAAGAAGTTGTGGTATTTACTTACAAAGCAATATCACTCAGCAATGAAATCTGTGTCATCAGGCCCTTAGCAGCACAATGAGTGGATTCAGGTATGATGATTCTAACTGAAATAAGTCACACAGAAAAAGAAACATCATAAGATATCAGTAATACACGGAATGTAAACTTGGCTACACAGGAACTGAATTACAGAACAGAACAGGGTCTCAAATTTAGAAAACCAACTTATTCTTGCTTAAGGGTAAAGGTGAGTTGGGGTGCTGCATAAAACCAGAGATTGAAATGAGCACAGATAAAGTTCCTTAAGCCAAATATGGAATAGACAAGAGCTACTCCTTGCTCAACGAAATGGACTCAACACCCCATATTAAACGCCTAAGAATGTACCTGACTAGTAAGTATCTTAAAACCTATGGATTGCTATGTCTCCGAAAGAGAATCAAACATGTGTACAGGGGCATAAACGCAGCAGTGATAGGATTAGAGAGGTTCGGTGAGCAAATGAAGACCCTTTGAAGTCATATTGCATGGTACCCATTCCACGGGTTTCAACTACCCAGGTTTAAGGTATTCTTCCTTCAGCTAAAACATGCATGTGGAACCTAGAGTATGATCAACCATGTGATCGGGAGACGTGTTCAAATATGTCTCAGTTTTCCTCCCCTGGTACTCGGGTGCAACATTCCAGACGCTTTACTTACACTCTCCCCACTTGGAGAGTCAGTCCCTTTAACCTCCTGTTTGGCCCAGTTTGCAATTTCTGCGGAAGATGAACAGGAATAGCGAGAACCAATGAGAGGCTAGCTGGAGGTGTCTGGACGGGCAAATTTAACTCTCATTTCCCACCAGGAAGAGGAATTAACCAAAGGCTCAGCATGCCCGGCCGGAACCAGATTAGGGCCTGAAGCCATCCTGCGGTGTTGCGGCCAGCTCAAAAGAAAGCGAGTTGAAGAAAGGAGCTCAGGGGCACTGTAATTCACAAACCTGCAGTGTTATAAATGACAGCTATCGTCCAAAAATAGACTGAAGTAAGGCTGCCAAGAGGACTTGAAAGCGGGGCAGAATTGCAGGAAACCGATTTCAGGAGGTAGACTGGAATTGCATTGAAAGCATAGGAAAAGAGGCAGAACGTCCACAATGATGCACTTGGCCAAAAAGGGCGTATGCGTTTTTTCCTGAATATATTCAGGAAAAAACGCATACGCCCTTTTTGGCCAACCAAGCAAGCTTGCAAAGGAAATCTGCACTACAATGAAGTCTCACTTCCCCCCTGGTCAAAAGGGCCATCTGAAAAAAGTGTAAAATCCAGAAAGGCAGGACAGGCCATGGAGAACTGGGAGCCTTGTTATGCTGATGGGCGGGATGTAAATTGCCAACAACCACTCGGGAGAAGTGTATGGTGTTTCCTGAAACATCTAAAAAACAAAGCAACAGAACCTAGGGCACTTCCACTTATGGTCCTATAGCTTAGGGAAATTAAAATCAAAAAGACACAGCCACCCCAAAGTTTGGAACGGCTCTGTTTACAAGAACCTCGTTTACAGTACAAGTTCAACATCGCAGAAAGTGAAAAATGGATAAAGAAGTTGTGGTATTTACTTACAAAGCAATATCACTCAGCAATGAAATCTGTGTCATCAGGCCCTTAGCAGCACAATGAGTGGATTCAGGTATGATGATTCTAACTGAAATAAGTCACACAGAAAAAGAAACATCATAAGATATCAGTAATACACGGAATGTAAACTTGGCTACACAGGAACTGAATTACAGAACAGAACAGGGTCTCAAATTTAGAAAACCAACTTATTCTTGCTTAAGGGTAAAGGTGAGTTGGGGTGCTGCATAAAACCAGAGATTGAAATGAGCACAGATAAAGTTCCTTAAGCCAAATATGGAATAGACAAGAGCTACTCCTTGCTCAACGAAATGGACTCAACACCCCATATTAAACGCCTAAGAATGTACCTGACTAGTAAGTATCTTAAAACCTATGGATTGCTATGTCTCCGAAAGAGAATCAAGCATGTGTACAGGGGCATAAACGCAGCAGTGATAGGATTAGAGAGGTTCGGTGAGCAAATGAAGACCCTTTGAAGTCATATTGCATGGTACCCATTCCACGGGTTTCAACTACCCAGGTTTAAGGTATTCTTCCTTCAGCTAAAACATGCATGTGGAACCTAGAGTATGATCAACCATGTGATCGGGAGACGTGTTCAAATATGTCTCAGTTTTCCTCCCCTGGTACTCGGGTGCAACATTCCAGACGCTTTACTTACACTCTCCCCACTTGGAGAGTCAGTCCCTTTAACCTCCTGTTTGGCCCAGTTTGCAATTTCTGCGGAAGATGAACAGGAATAGCGAGAACCAATGAGAGGCTAGCTGGAGGTGTCTGGACGGGCAAATTTAACTCTCATTTCCCACCAGGAAGAGGAATTAACCAAAGGCTCAGCATGCCGGGCCGGAACTAGATTAGGGCCTGAAGCCATCCTGCGGTGTTGCGGCCAGGTCACAAGAAAGCGAGTTGAAGAAAGGAGCTCAAGGGCACTGTAATTCACAAACCTGCAGTGTTATAAATGACAGCTATCGTCCAAAAATAGACTGAAGTAAGGCTGCCAAGAGGACTTGAAAGCGGGGCAGAATTGCAGGAAACCGATTTCAGGAGGTAGACTGGAATTGCATTGAAAGAATAGGAAAAGAGGCAGAACGTCCACAATGATGCACTTGGCCAAAAAGGGCGTATGCGTTTTTTCCTGAATATATTCAGGAAAAAACGCATACGCCCTTTTTGGCCAACCAAGCAAGCTTGCAAAGGAAATCTGCACTACAATGAAGTCTCACTTCCCCCGGGTCAAAAGGGCCATCTGAAAAAAGTGTAAAATCCAGAAAGGCAGGACAGGCCATGGAGAACTGGGAGCCTTGTTATGCTGATGGGCGGGATGTAAATTGCCAACAACCACTCGGGAGAAGTGTATGGTGTTTCCTGAAACATCTAAAAAACAAAGCAACAGAACCTAGGGCACTTCCACTTATGGTCCTATAGCTTAGGGAAATTAAAATCAAAAAGACACAGCCACCCCAAAGTTTGGAACGGCTCTGTTTACAAGAACCTCGTTTACAGTACAAGTTCAACATCGCAGAAAGTGAAAAATGGATAAAGAAGTTGTGGTATTTACTTACAAAGCAATATCACTCAGCAATGAAATCTGTGTCATCAGGCCCTTAGCAGCACAATGAGTGGATTCAGGTATGATGATTCTAACTGAAATAAGTCACACAGAAAAAGAAACATCATAAGATATCAGTAATACACGGAATGGAAACTTGGCTACTCAGGAACTGAATTACAGAACAGAACAGTGTCTCAAATTTAGAAAACCAACTTATTATTGCTTAAGGGTAAAGGTGAGTTGGGGTGCTGCATAAAACCAGAGATTGAAATGAGCACAGATAAAGTTCCTTAAGCCAAATATGGAATAGACAAGAGCTACTCCTTGCTCAACGAAATGGACTCAACACCCCATATTAAACGCCTAAGAATGTACCTGACTAGTAAGTATCTTAAAACCTATGGATTGCTATGTCTCCGAAAGAGAATCAAGCATGTGTACAGGGGCATAAACGCAGCAGTGATAGGATTGGAGAGGTTCGGTGAGCAAATGAAGACCCTTTGAAGTCATATTGCATGGTACCCATTCCACGGGTTTCAACTACCCAAGTTTAAGGTATTCTTCCTTCAGCTAAAACATGCATGTGGAACCTAGAGTATGATCAACCATGTGATCGGGAGACGTGTTCAAATATGTCTCAGTTTTCCTCCCCTGGTACTCGGGTGCAACATTCCAGATGCTTTACTTACACTCTCCCCACTTGGAGAGTCAGTCCCTTTAACCTCCTGTTTGGCCCAGTTTACAATTTCTGCGGAAGATGAACAGGAATAGCGAGAACCAATGAGAGGCTAGCTGGAGGTGTCTGGACGGGCAAATTTAACTCTCATTTCCCACCAGGAAGAGGAATTAACCAAAGGCTCACCATGCCGGGCCGGAACCAGATTAGGGCCTGAAGCCATCCTGCGGTGTTGCGGCCAGGTCACAAGAAAGCGAGTTGAAGAAAGGAGCTCAGGGGCACTGTAATTCACAAACCTGCAGAGTTATGAATGACAGCTATCGTCCAAAAATAGACTGAAGTAAGGCTGCCAAGAGGACTTGAAAGCGGGGCAGAATTGCAGGAAACTGATTTCAGGAGGTAGACTGGAATTGCATTGCAAGCATAGGAAAAGAGGCAGAACGTCCACAATGATGCACTTGGCCAAAAAGGGCGTATGCGTTTTTTCCTGAATATATTCAGGAAAAAACGCATACGCCCTTTTTGGCCAACCAAGCAAGCTTGCAAAGGAAATCTGCACTAAAATGAAGTCTCACTTCCCCCCGGTCAAAAGGGCCATCTGAAAAAAGTGTAAAATCCAGAAAGGCAGGACAGGCCATGGAGAACTGGGAGCCTTGTTATGCTGATGGGCGGGATGTAAATTGCCAACAGACACTCGGGAGAAGTGTATGGTGTTTCCTGAAACATCTAAAAAACAAAGCAACAGAGCCTAGGGCACTGCCACTTATGGTCCTATAGCTTAGGGAAATTAAAATCAAAAAGACACAGCCACCCCAAAGTTTGGGATGCCTCTGTTTACAAGAACCTCGTTTACAGTACAAGTTCAACATCGCAGAAAGTGAAAAATGGATAAAGAAGTTGTGGTATTTACTTACAAAGCAATATCACTCAGCAATGAAATCTATGTCATCAGGCCCTTAGCATCACAATGAGTGGATTCAGGTATGATGATTCTAACTGAAATAAGTTACACAGAAAAAGAAACATCATAAGATATCAGTAATACACGGAATGGAAACTTGGCTACACAGGAACTGAATTACAGAACAGAACAGGGTCTCAAATTTAGAAAACCAACTTATGCTTGCTTAAGGGTAAAGGTGAGTTGGGGTGCTGCATAAAACCAGAGATTGAAATGAGCACAGATAAAGTTCCTTAAGTCAAATATGTAATAGACAAGAGCTACTCCTTGCTCAACGAAATGGACTCAACACCGCATATTAAATGCCTAAGAATGTACCTGACTAGTAAGTATCGTACAACCTATGGATTGCTATGTCTCCGAAAGAGAATCAAGCATGTGTACAGGGGCATAAACGCAGCAGTGATAGGATTGGAGAGGTTCGGTGAGCAAATGAAGACCCTTTGAAGTCATATTGCATGGTACCCATTACACGGGTCTCAACTCTCCAGGTTTAAGGTATTCTTCCTTCAGCTAAAACATGCATGTGGAACCCAAGTATGATCAACCATGTGAACGGGAGCCGTGTTCAAATATGTCTCAGTTTTCCTCCCCTGGTACTTGGGTGCAACATTCCAGACGCTTTACTAACACTCTCCCCACTTGGAGAGTCAGCGCCTTTAACCTCCTGTTTGGCCCAGTTTGCAATTTCTGCGGAAGATGAACAGGAATAGCGAGAACCAATGAGAGGCTAGCTGAAGGTGTCTGGACGGGCAAATTTAACTCTCATTTCCCACCAGGAAGAGGAATTAACCAAAGGCTCAGCGTGCCGTGCCGGAACCAGATTAGGGCCTGAAGCCATCCTGCGGTGTTGCGGCCAGGTCACAAGAAAGCAAGTTGAAGAAAGGAGCTCAGGGGCACTGTAATTCACAAACCTGCAGAGTTATAAATGACAGCTATCATCCAAAAATAGACTGAAGTAAGGCTGCCAAGAGGACTTGAAAGCGGGGCAGAATTGCAGGAAACCAATTTCAGAAGGTAGACTGGAATTGCATTGAAAGCATAGGAAAAGAGGCAGAACGTCCACAATGATGCACTTGGCCAAAAAGGGCGTATGCGTTTTTTCCTGAATATATTCAGGAAAAAACGCATACACCCTTTTTGGCCAACCAAGCAAGCTTGCAAAGGACATCTGCACTACAATGAAGTCTCACTTCCCCCCGGTCAAAAGGGCCATCTGAAATAAGTGTAAAATCCAGAAAGGCAACAGGCCATTGAGAACTGGGAGCCTTGTTATGCTGATGGGCGGGATGTAAATTGCCAACAGACACTTGGGAGAAGTGTATGGTGTTTCCTGAAACATCTAAAAAACAAAGCAACAGAGCCTAGGGCACTTCCACTTATGGTCCTATAGCTTAGGGAAATTAAAATCAAAAAGACACAGCCACCCCAAAGTTTGGAACGGCTCTGTTTACAAGAACCTCGTTTACAGTACAAGTTCAACATCGCAGAAAGTGAAAAATGGATAAAGAAGTTGTGGTATTCACTTACAAAGCAATATCACTCAGCAATGAAATCTATGTCATCAGGCCATTAGCAGCACAATGAGTGGATTCAGGTATGATGATTCTAACTGAAATAAGTCACACAGAAAAAGAAACATCATAAGATATCAGTAATACACGGAATGTAAACTTGGCTACACAGGAACTGAATTACAGAACAGAACAGGGTCTCAAATTTAGAAAACCAACTTATGCTTGCTTAAGGGTAAAGGTGAGTTGGGGTGCTGCATAAAACCAGAGATTGAAATGAGCACAGATAAAGTTCCTTAAGCCAAATATGGAATAGACAAGAGCTACTCCTTGCTCAACGAAATGGACTCAACACCGCATATTAAACGCCTAAGAACGTACCTGCCTTGTAAGTATCTTAAAACCTATGGATTGCTATGTCTCCGAAAGAGAATCAAGCATGTGTACAGGGGCATAAACGCAGCAGTGATAGGATTGGAGAGGTGCGGTGAGCAAATGAAGACCCTTTGAAGTCATATTGCATCGTACCCATTCCACGGGTTTCAACTACCCAGGTTTAAGGTATTCTTCCTTCAGCTAAAACATGCATGTGGAACCTAGAGTATGATCAACCATGTGATCGGGAGACATGTTCAAATATGTCTCAGTTTTCCTCCCCTGGTACTCGGGTGCAACATTCCAGACGCTTTACTAACACTCTCCCCACTTGGAGAGTCAGTCCCTTTAACCTCCTGTTTGGCCCAGTTTGCAATTTCTGCGGAAGATGAACAGGAATAGCGAGAACCAATGAGAGGCTAGCTGGAGGTGTCTGGACGGGCAAATTTAACTCTCATTTCCCACCAGGAAGAGGAATTAACCAAAGGCTCAGCATGCCGGGCCGGAACCAGATTAGGGCCTGAAGCCATCCTGCGGTGTTGCGGCCAGGTCACAAGAAAGCGAGTTGAAGAAAGGAGCTCAGGGGCACTGTAATTCACAAACCTGCAGAGTTATAAATGACAGCTATCGTCCAAAACTAGACTGAAGTAAGGCTGCCAAGAGGACTTGAAAGCGGGGCAGAATTGCAGGAAACCGATTTCAGGAGGTAGACTGGAATTGCATTGAAAGCATAGGAAAAGAGGCAGAACGTCCACAATGATGCACTTGGCCAAAAAGGGCGTATGCGTTTTTTCCTGAATATATTCAGGAAAAAACGCATACGCCCTTTTTGGCCAACCAAGCAAGCTTGCAAAGGAAATCTGCACTACAATGAAGTCTCACTTCCCCCCGGTCAAAAGGGCCATCTGAAAAAAGTGTAAAATCCAGAAAGGCAGGACAGGCCATGGAGAACTGGGAGCCTTGTTATGCTGATGGGCGGGATGTAAATTGCCAACAACCACTCGGGAGAAGTGTATGGTGTTTCCTGAAACATCTAGAAAACAAAGCAACAGAGCCTAGGGCACTGCCACTTATGGTCCTATAGCTTAGGGAAATTAAAATCAAAAAGACACAGCCACCCCAAAGTTTGGGATGCCTCTGTTTACAAGAACCTCGTTTACAGTACAAGTTCAACATCGCAGAAAGTGAAAAATGGATAAAGAAGTTGTGGTATTTACTTACAAAGCAATATCACTCAGCAATGAAATCTATGTCATCAGGCCCTTAGCATCACAATGAGTGGATTCAGGTATGATGATTCTAACTGAAATAAGTCACACAGAAAAAGAAACATCATAAGATATCAGTAATACACGGAATGGAAACTTGGCTACACAGGAACTGAATTACAGAACAGAACAGGGTCTCAAATTTAGAAAACCAACTTATGCTTGCTTAAGGGTAAAGGTGAGTTGGGGTGCTGCATAAAACCAGAGATTGAAATGAGCACAGATAAAGTTCCTTAAGTCAAATATGGAATAGACAAGAGCTACTCCTTGCTCAACGAAATGGACTCAACACCGCATATTAAATGCCTAAGAATGTACCCGACTAGTAAGTATCGTACAACCTATGGATTGCTATGTCTCCGAAAGAGAATCAAGCATGTGTACAGGGGCATAAACGCAGCAGTGATAGGATTGGAGAGGTTCGGTGAGCAAATGAAGACCCTTTGAAGTCATATTGCATGGTACCCATTACACGGGTCTCAACTCTCCAGGTTTAAGGTATTCTTCCTTCAGCTAAAACATGCATGTGGAACCCAGAGTATGATCAACCATGTGAATGGGAGACGTGTTCAAATATGTCTCAATTTTCCTCCCCTGGTACTCGGGTGCAACATTCCAGACGCTTTACTAACACTCTTCCGACTTGGAGAGTCAGTCCCTTTAACCTCCTGTTTGGCCCAGTTTGCAATTTCTGCGGAAGATGAACAGGAATAGCGAGAACCAATGAGAGACTAGCTGGAGGTGTCTGGACGGGCAAATTTAACTCTCATTTCCCACCAGGAAGAGGAATTAACCAAAGGCTCAGCGTGCCGTGCCGGAACCAGATTAGGGCCTGAAGCCATCCTGCGGTGTTGCGGCCAGGTCACAAGAAAGCGAGTTGAAGAAAGGAGCTCAGGGGCACTGTAATTCACAAACCTGCAGAGTTATAAATGACAGCTATCGTCCAAAAATAGACTGAAGTAAGGCTGCCAAGAGGACTTGAAAGCGGGGCAGAATTGCAGGAAACCGATTTCAGGAGGTAGACTGGAATTGCATTGAAAGCATAGGAAAAGAGGCAGAACGTCCACAATGATGCACTTGGCCATAAAGGGCGTATGCGTTTTTTCCTGAATATATTCAGGAAAAAACGCATACGCCCTTTTTGGCCAACCAAGCAAGCTTGCAAAGGAAATCTGCACTACAATGAAGTCTCACTTCCCCCCGGTCAAAAGGGCCATCTGAAAAAAGTGTAAAATCCAGAAAGACAAGACAGGCCATGGAGAACTGGGAGCCTTGTTATGCTGATGGGCGGGATGTAAATTGCCAACAGACACTGGGGAGAAGTGTATGGTGTTTCCTGAAACATCTAAAAAACAAAGCAACAGAGCCTAGGGCACTGCCACTTATGGTCCTATAGCTTAGGGAAATTAAAATCAAAAAGACACAGCCACCCCAAACTTTCGAACGGCTCTGTTTACAAGAACCTCGTTTACAGTACAAGTTCAGCATCGCAGAAAGTGAAAAATGGATAAAGAAGTTGTGGTATTTACTTACAAAGCAATATCACTCAGCAATGAAATCTGTGTCATCAGGCCCGTAGCAGCACAATGAGTGGATTCAGGTATGATGATTCTAACTGAAATAAGTCACACAGAAAAGAAACATCATAAGATATCAGTAATACACGGAATGTAAACTTGGCTACACAGGAACTGAATTACAGAACAGAACAGGGTCTCAAATTTAGAAAACCAACTTATGCTTGCTTAAGGGTAAAGGTGAGTTGGGGTGCTGCATAAAACCAGAGATTGAAATGAGCACAGATAAAGTTCCTTAAGCCAAATATGGAATAGACAAGAGCTACTCCTTGCTCAACGAAATGGACTCAACACCCCATATTAAACGCCTAAGAATGTACCTGACTAGTAAGTATCTTAAAACCTATGGATTGCTATGTCTCCAAAAGAGAATCAAGCGTGTGTACAGGGGCATAAACGCAGCAGTGATAGGATTGGAGAGGTTCGGTGAGCAAATGAAGACCCTTTGAAGTCATATTGCATGGTACGCATTACACGGGTCTCAACTCTCCAGGTTTAAGGTATTCTTCCTTCAGCTAAAACATGCATGTGGAACCTAGAGTATGATCAACCATGTGATCGGGAGACGTGTTCAAATATGTCTCAGTTTTCCTCCCCTGGTACTCGGGTGCAACATTCCAGACGCTTTACTAACACTCTCCCGACTTGGAGAGTCAGTCCCTTTAACCTCCTGTTTGGCCCAGTTTGCAATTTCTGCGGAAGATGAACAGGAATAGCGAGAACCAATAAGAGACTAGCTGGAGGTGTCTGGACGGGCAAATTTAACTCTCATTTCCCACCAGGAAGAGGAATTAACCAAAGGCTCAGCGTGCCGTGCCAGAACCAGATTAGGGCCTGAAGCCATCCTGCGGTGTTGCGGCCAGGTCACAAGAAAGCGAGTTGAAGAAAGGAGCTCAGGGGCACTGTAATTCACAAACCTGCAGACTTATAAATGATAGCTATCGTCCAAAAATAGACTGAAGTAAGGCTGCCAAGAGGACTTGAAAGCGGGGCAGAATTGCAGGAAACCGATTTCAGGAGGTAGACTGGAATTGCATTGAAAGCATAGGAAAAGAGGCAGAACGTCCACAATGATGCACTTGGCCAAAAAGGGCGTATGCGTTTTTTCCTGAATATATTCAGGAAAAAACGCATACGCCCTTTTTGGCCAACCAAGCAAGCTTGCAAAGGAAATCTGCACTACAATGAAGTCTCACTTCCCCCCGGTCAAAAGGGCCATCTGAAAAAAGTGTAAAATCCAGAAAGGCAGGACAGGCCATGGAGAACTGGGAGCCTTGTTATGCTGATGGGCGGGATGTAAATTGCCAACAGACACTCGGGAGAAGTGTATGGTGTTTCCTGAAACATCTAAAAAACAAAGCAACAGAACCTAGGGCACTTCCACTTATGGTCCTATAGCTTAGGGAAATTAAAATCAAAAAGACACAGCCACCCCAAAGTTTGGAACGGCTCTGTTTACAAGAACCTCGTTTACAGTACAAGTTCAACATCGCAGAAAGTGAAAAATGGATAAAGAAGTTGTGGTATTTACTTACAAAGCAATATCACTCAACAATGAAATCTGTGTCATCAGGCCCTTAGCAGCACAATGAGTGGATTCAGGTACGATGATTCTAACTGAAATAAGTCACACAGAAAAAGAAACATCATAAGGTATCACTAATACACGGAATGTAAACTTGGCTACACAGGAACTGAATTCCAAAACAGAACAGTGTCTCAAATTTAGAAAACCAACTTATGCTTGCTTAAGGATAAAGGTGAGTTGGGGTGCTGCATAAACCCAGAGATTGAAATGAGCACAGGTAAAGTTCCTTAAGCCAAATATGGAATAGACAAGAGCTACTCCTTGCTCAACGAAATGGACTCAACACCCCATATTAAACGCCTAAGAATGTACCTGACTAGTAAGTAGCTTAAAACCTATGGATTTCTATGTCTCCAAAAGAGAATCAAGCGTGTGTACAGGGGCATAAACGCAGCAGTGATAGGATTGGAGAGGTTCAGTGAGCAAATGAAGACCCTTTGAAGTCATATTGCATGGTACCCATTACACGGGTCTCAACTCTCCAGGTTTAAGGTATTCTTCCTTCAGCTAAAACATGCATGTGGAACCCAAGTATGATCAAACATGTGAACGGGAGACGTGTTCAAATATGTCTCAGTTTTCCTCCCCTGGTACTCGGGTGCAACATTCCAGACGCTTTACTAACACTCTCCCCACTTGGAGAGTCAGCGCCTTTAACCTCCTGTTTGGCCCAGTTTGCAATTTCTGCGGAAGATGAACAGGAATAGCGAGAACCAATGAGAGGCTAGCTGAAGGTGTCTGGACGGGCAAATTTAACTCTCATTTCCCACCAGGAAGAGGAAATAACCAAAGGCTCAGCGTGCCGTGCCGGAACCAGATTAGGGCCTGAAGCCATCCTGCGGTGTTGCGGCCAGGTCACAAGAAAGCGAGTTGAAGAAAGGAGCTCAGGGGCACTGTAATTCACAAACCTGCAGAGTTATAAATGACAGCTATCGTCCAAAAATAGACTGAAGTAAGGCTGCCAAGAGGACTTGAAAGCGGGGCAGAATTGCAGGAAACCGATTTCAGGAGGTAGACTGGAATTGCATTGAAAGCATAGGAAAAGAGGCAGAACGTCCACAATGATGCACTTGGCCAAAAAGGGCGTATGCGTTTTTTCCTGAATATATTCAGGAAAAAACGCATACGCCCTTTTTGGCCAACCAAGCAAGCTTGCAAAGGAAATCTGCACTACAATGAAGTCTCACTTCCCCCCGGTCAAAAGGGCCATCTGAAAAAAGTGTAAAATCCAGAAAGGCAGGACAGGCCATGGAGAACTGGGAGCCTTGTTATGCTGATGGGCGGGATGTAAATTGCCAACAACCACTCGGGAGAAGTGTATGGTGTTTCCTGAAACATCTAAAAAACAAAGCAACAGAGCCTAGGGCACTTCCACTTATGGTCCTATAGCTTAGGGAGATTAAAATCAAAAAGACACAGCCACCCCAAAGTTTGGAACGGCTCTGTTTACAAGAACCTCGTTTACAGTACAAGTTCAACATCGCAGAAAGTGAAAAATGGATAAAGAAGTTGTGGTATTTACTTACAAAGCAATATCACTCAGCAATGAAATCTGTGTCATCAGGCCCTTAGCATCACAATGAGTGGATTCAGGTATGATGATTCTAACTGAAATAAGTCACACAGAAAAAGAAACATCATAAGATATCAGTAATACACGGAATGTAAACTTGGCTACACAGGAACTGAATTACAGAACAGAACAGGGTCTCAAATTTAGAAAACCAACTTATGCTTGCTTAAGGGTAAAGGTGAGTTGGGGTGCTGCATAAAACCAGAGATTGAAATGAGCACAGATAAAGTTCCTTAAGCCAAATATGGAATAGACAAGAGCTACTCCTTGCTCAACGAAATGGACTCAACACCCCATATTAAACGCCTAAGAATGTACCTGACTAGTAAGTATCGGAAAACCTATGGATTGCTATGTCTCCGAAAGAGAATCAAGCATGTGTACAGGGGCATAAACGCAGCAGTGATAGGATTGGAGAGGTTCGGTGAGCAAATGAAGACCCTTTGAAGTCATATTGCATGGTACCCATTACACGGGTCTCAACTCTCCAGGTTTAAGGTATTCTTCCTTCAGCTAAAACATGCATGTGGAACCCAAGTATGATCAACCATGTGAACGGGAGACGTGTTCAAATATGTCTCAGTTTTCCTCCCCTGGTACTCGGGTGCAACATTCCAGACGCTTTACTAACACTCTCCCCACTTGGAGAGTCAGCGCCTTTAACCTCCTGTTTGGCCCAGTTTGCAATTTCTGCGGAAGATGAACAGGAATAGCGAGAACCAATGAGAGGCTAGCTGAAGGTGTCTGGACGGGCAAATTTAACTCTCATTTCCCACCAGGAAGAGGAAATAACCAAAGGCTCAGCGTGCCGTGCCGGAACCAGATTAGGGCCTGAAGCCATCCTGCGGTGTTGCGGCCAGGTCACAAGAAAGCGAGTTGAAGAAAGGAGCTCAGGGGCACTGTAATTCACACACCTGCAGAGTTATAAATGACAGCTATCGTCCAAAACTAGACTGAAGTAAGGCTGCCAAGAGGACTTGAAAGCGGGGCAGAATTGCAGGAAACCGATTTCAGGAGGTAGACTGGAATTGCATTGAAAGCATAGGAAAAGAGGCAGAACGTCCACAATGATGCACTTGGCCAAAAAGGGCGTATGCGTTTTTTCCTGAATATATTCAGGAAAAAACGCATACGCCCTTTTTGGCCAACCAAGCAAGCTTGCAAAGGAAATCTGCACTACAATGAAGTCTCACTTCCCCCCGGTCAAAAGGGCCATCTGAAAAAAGTGTAAAATCCAGAAAGGCAGGACAGGCCATGGAGAACTGGGAGCCTGGTTATGCTGATGGGCGGGATGTAAATTGCCAACAGACACTCGGGAGAAGTGTATGGTGTTTCCTGAAACATCTAAGAAACAAAGCAACAGAGCCTAGGGCACTTCCACTTATGGTCCTATAGCTTAGGGAAATTAAAATCAAAAAGACACAGCCACCCCAAAGTTTGGGACGCCTCTGTTTACAAGAACCTCGTTTACAGTACAAGTTCAACATCGCAGAAAGTGAAAAATGGATAAAGAAGTTGTGGTATTTACTTACAAAGCAATATCACTCAGCAATGAAATCTATGTCATCAGGCCCTTAGCATCACAATGAGTGGATTCAGGTATGATGATTCTAACTGAAATAAGTCACACAGAAAAAGAAACATCATAAGATATCAGTAATACACGGAATGTAAACTTGGCTACACAGGAACTGAATTACAGAACAGAACAGGGTCTCAAATTTAGAAAACCAACTTATGCTTGCTTAAGGGTAAAGGTGAGTTGGGGTGCTGCATAAAACCAGAGATTGAAATGAGCACAGATAAAGTTCCTTAAGTCAAATATGGAATAGACAAGAGCTACTCCTTGCTCAACGAAATGGACTCAACACCGCATATTAAACGCCTAAGAATGTACCTGACTAGTAAGTATCGTACAACCTATGGATTGCTATGTCTCCGAAAGAGAATCAAGCATGTGTACAGGGGCATAAACGCAGCAGTGATAGGATTGGAGAGGTTCGGTGAGCAAATGAAGACCCTTTGAAGTCATATTGCATGGTACCCATTACACGGGTCTCAATTCTCCAGGTTTAAGGTATTCTTCCTTCAGCTAAAACATGCATGTGGAACCCAAGTATGATCAACCATGTGAACGGGAGACGTGTTCAAATATGTCTCAGTTTTCCTCCCCTGGTACTCGGGTGCAACATTCCAGACGCTTTACTAACACTCTCCCCACTTGGAGAGTCAGCGCCTTTAACCTCCTGTTTGGCCCAGTTTGCAATTTCTGCGGAAGATGAACAGGAATAGCGAGAACCAATGAGAGGCTAGCTGAAGGTGTCTGGACGGGCAAATTTAACTCTCATTTCCCACCAGGAAGAGGAAATAACCAAAGGCTCAGCGTGCCGTGCCGGAACCAGATTAGGGCCTGAAGCCATCCTGCGGTGTTGCGGCCAGGTCACAAGAAAGCGAGTTGAAGAAAGGAGCTCAGGGGCACTGTAATTCACAAACCTGCAGAGTTATAAATGACAGCTATCGTCCAAAATTAGACTGAAGTAAGGCTGCCAAGAGGACTTGAAAGCGGGGCAGAATTGCAAGAAACCGATTTCAGGAGGTAGACTGGAATTGCATTGAAAGCATAGGAAAAGAGGCAGAACGTCCACAATGATGCACTTGGCCAAAAAGGGCGTATGCGTTTTTTCCTGAATATATTCAGGAAAAAACGCATACGCCCTTTTTGGCCAACCAAGCAAGCTTGCAAAGGAAATCTGCACTACAATGAAGTCTCACTTCCCCCCGGTCAAAAGGGCCATCTGAAAAAAGTGTAAAATCCAGAAAGGCAGGACAGGCCATGGAGAACTGGGAGCCTTGTTATGCTGATGGGCGGGATGTAAATTGCCAACAGACACTTGGGAGAGGTGTATGGTGTTTCCTGAAACATCTAAAAAACAAAGCAACAGAGCCTAGGGCACTTCCACTTATGGTCCTATAGCTTAGGGAAATTAAAATCAAAAAGACACAGCCACCCCAAAGTTTGGAACGGCTCTGTTTACAAGAACCTCGTTTACAGTACAAGTTCAACATCGCAGAAAGTGAAAAATGGATAAAGAAGTTGTGGTATTCACTTACAAAGCAATATCACTCAGCAATGAAATCTATGTCATCAGGCCCTTAGCAGCACAATGAGTGGATTCAGGTATGATGATTCTAACTGAAATAAGTCACACAGAAAAAGAAACATCATAAGATATCAGTAATACACGGAATGTAAACTTGGCTACACAGGAACTGAATTACAGAACAGAACAGGGTCTCAAATTTAGAAAAACAACTTATGCTTGCTTAAGGGTAAAGGTGAGTTGGGGTGCTGCATAAAACCAGAGATTGAAATGAGCACAGATAAAGTTCCTTAAGCCAAATATGGAATAGACAAGAGCTACTCCTTGCTCAACGAAATGGACTCAACACCGCATATTAAACGCCTAAGAATGTACCTGACTTGTAAGTATCTTAAAACCTATGGATTGCTATGTCTCCGAAAGAGAATCAAGCATGTGTACAGGGGCATAAACGCAGCAGTGATAGGATTGGAGAGGTTCGGTGAGCAAATGAAGACCCTTTGAAGTCATATTGCATGGTACCCATTCCACGGGTTTCAACTACCCAGGTTTAAGGTATTCTTCCTTCAGCTAAAACATGCATGTGGAACCTAGAGTATGATCAACCATGTGATCGGGAGACATGTTCAAATATGTCTCAGTTTTCCTCCCCTGGTACTCGGGTGCAACATTCCAGACGCTTTACTAACACTCTCCCCACTTGGAGAGTCAGTCCCTTTAACCTCCTGTTTGGCCCAGTTTGCAATTTCTGCGGAAGATGAACAGGAATAGCGAGAACCAATGAGAGGCTAGCTGGAGGTGTCTGGACGGGCAAATTTAACTCTCATTTCCCACCAGGAAGAGGAATTAACCAAAGGCTCAGCGTGCCGGGCCGGAACCAGATTAGGGCCTGAAGCCATCCTGCGGTGTTGCGACCAGGTCACAAGAAAGCGAGTTGAAGAAAGGAGCTCAGGGGCACTGTAATTCACAAACCTGCAGAGTTATAAATGACAGCTATCGTCCAAAAATAGACTGAAGTAAGGCTGCCAAGAGGACTTGAAAGCGGGGCAGAATTGCAGGAAACCGATTTCAGGAGGTAGACTGGAATTGCATTGAAAGCATAGGAAAAGAGGCAGAACGTCCACAATGATGCACTTGGCCAAAAAGGGCGTATGCGTTTTTTCCTGAATATATTCAGGAAAAAACGCATACGCCCTTTTTGGCCAACCAAGCAAGCTTGCAAAGGAAATCTGCACTACAATGAAGTCTCACTTCCCCCCGGTCAAAAGGGCCATCTGAAAAAAGTGTAAAATCCAGAAAGGCAGGACAGGCCATGGACAACTGGGAGCCTTGTTATGCTGATGGGCGGGATGTAAATTGCCAACAGACACTCGGGAGAAGTGTATGGTGTTTCCTGAAACATCTAAAAAACAAAGCAACAGAGCCTAGGGCACTGCCACTTATGGTCCTATAGCTTAGGGAAATTAAAATCAAAAAGACACAGCCACCCCAAAGATTGGGACGCCTCTGTTTACAAGAACCTCGTATACAGTACAAGTTCAACATCGCAGAAAGTGAAAAATGGATAAAGAAGTTGTGGTATTTACTTACAAAGCAATATCACTCAGCAATGAAATCTATGTCATCAGGCCCTTAGCATCACAATGAGTGGATTCAGGTATGATGATTCTAACTGAAATAAGTCACACAGAAAAAGAAACATCATAAGATATCAGTAATACACGGAATGTAAACTTGGCTACACAGGAACTGAATTACAGAACAGAACAGGGTCTCAAATTTAGAAAACCAACTTATGCTTGCTTAAGGGTAAAGGTGAGTTGGGGTGCTGCATAAAACCAGAGATTGAAATGAGCACAGATAAAGTTCCTTAAGTCAAATATGGAATAGACAAGAGCTACTCCTTGCTCAACGAAATGGACTCAACACCGCATATTAAATGCCTAAGAATGTACCTGACTAGTAAGTATCGTACAACCTATGGATTGCTATGTCTCCGAAAGAGAATCAAGCACGTGTACAGGGGCATAAACGCAGCAGTGATAGGATTGGAGAGGTTCGGTGAGCAAATGAAGACCCTTTGAAGTCATATTGCATGGTACCCATTACACGGGTCTCAACTACCCAGGTTTAAGGTATTCTTCCTTCAGCTAAAACATGCATGTGGAACCCAAGTATGATCAACCATGTGAACGGGAGACGTGTTCAAATATGTCTCAGTTTTCCTCCCCTGGTACTCGGGTGCAACATTCCAGACGCTTTACTAACACTCTCCCCACTTGGAGAGTCAGCGCCTTTAACCTCCTGTTTGGCCCAGTTTGCAATTTCTGCGGAAGATGAACAGGAATAGCGAGAACCAATGAGAGGCTAGCTGAAGGTGTCTGGACGGGCAAATTTAACTCTCATTTCCCACCAGGAAGAGGAAATAACCAAAGGCTCAGCGTGCGGTGCCGGAACCAGATTAGGGCCTGAAGCCATCCTGCGGTGTTGCGGCCAGGTCACAAGAAAGCAAGTTGAAGAAAGGAGCTCAGGGGCACTGTAATTCACAAACCTGCAGAGTTATAAATGACAGCTATCGTCCAAAAATAGACTGAAGTAAGGCTGCCAAGAGGACTTGAAAGCGGGGCAGAATTGCAGGAAACCGATTTCAGGAGGTAGACTGGAATTGCATTGAAAGCATAGGAAAAGAGGCAGAACGTCCACAATGATGCACTTGGCCAAAAAGGGCGTATGCGTTTTTTCCTGAATATATTCAGGAAAAAACGCATACGCCCTTTTTGGCCAACCAAGCAAGCTTGCAAAGGAAATCTGCACTACAATGAAGTCTCACTTCCCCCCGGTCCAAAGGGCCATCTGAAAAAAGTGTAAAATCCAGAAAGGCAGGACAGGCCATGGAGAACTGGGAGCCTTGTTATGCTGATGGGCGGGATGTAAATTGCCAACAACCACTCGGGAGAAGTGTATGGTGTTTCCTGAAACATCTAAAAAACAAAGCAACAGAACCTAGGGCACTTCCACTTATGGTCCTATAGCTTAGGGAAATTAAAATCAAAAAGACACAGCCACCCCAAAGTTTGGAACGGCTCTGTTTACAAGAACCTCGTTTACAGTACAAGTTCAACATCGCAGAAAGTGAAAAATGGATAAAGAAGTTGTGGTATTTACTTACAAAGCAATATCACTCAGCAATGAAATCTGTGTCATCAGGCCCTTAGCAGCACAATGAGTGGATTCAGGTATGATGATTCTAACTGAAATAAGTCACACAGAAAAAGAAACATCATAAGATATCAGTAATACACGGAATGTAAACTTGGCTACACAGGAACTGAATTACAGAACAGAACAGGGTCTCAAATTTAGAAAACCAACTTATTCTTGCTTAAGGGTAAAGGTGAGTTGGGGTGCTGCATAAAACCAGAGATTGAAATGAGCACAGATAAAGTTCCTTAAGCCAAATATGGAATAGACAAGAGCTACTCCTTGCTCAACGAAATGGACTCAACACCCCATATTAAACGCCTAAGAATGTACCTGACTAGTAAGTATCTTAAAACCTATGGATTGCTATGTCTCCGAAAGAGAATCAAGCATGTGTACAGGGGCATAAACACAGCAGTGATAGGATTGGAGAGGTTCGGTGAGCAAATGAAGACCCTTTGAAGTCATATTGCATGGTACCCATTCCACGGGTTTCAACTACCCAGGTTTAAGGTATTCTTCCTTCAGCTAAAACATGCATGTGGAACCTAGAGTATGATCAACCATGTGATCGGGAGACGTGTTCAAATATGTCTCAGTTTTCCTCCCCTGGTACTCGGGTGCAACATTCCAGACGCTTTACTAACACTCTCCCCACTTGGAGAGTCAGTCCCTTTAAACTCCTGTTTGGCCCAGTTTGCAATTTCTGCGGAAGATGAACAGGAATAGCGAGAACCAATGAGAGGCTAGCTGGAGGTGTCTGGACGGGCAAATTTAACTCTCATTTCCCACCAGGAAGAGGAATTAACCAAAGGCTCAGCGTGCCGGGCCGGAACCAGATTAGGGCCTGAAGCCATCCTGCGGTGTTGCGGCCAGGTCACAAGAAAGCGAGTTGAAGAAACGAGCTCAGGGGCACTGTAATTCACAAACCTGCAGAGTTATAAATGACAGCTATCGTCCAAAAATAGACTGAAGTAAGGCTGCCAAGAGGACTTGAAAGCGGGGCCGAATTGCAGGAAACCAATTTCAGAAGGTAGACTGGAATTGCATTGAAAGCATAGGAAAAGAGGCAGAACGTCCACAATGATGCACTTGGCCAAAAAGGGCGTATGCGTTTTTTCCTGAATATATTCAGGAAAAAACGCATACGCCCTTTTTGGCCAACCAAGCAAGCTTGCAAAGGACATCTGCACTACAATGAAGTCTCACTTCCCCCCGGTCAAAAGGGCCATCTGAAAAAAGTGTAAAATCCAGAAAGGCAACAGGCCATTGAGAACTGGGAGCCTTGTTATGCTGATGTGCGGGATGTAAATTGCCAACAGACACTTGGGAGAAGTGTATGGTGTTTCCTGAAACATCTAAAAAACAAAGCAACAGAGCCTAGGGCACTTCCACTTATGGTCCTATAGCTTAGGGAAATTAAAATCAAAAAGACACAGCCACCCCAAAGTTTGGAACGGCTCTGTTTACAAGAACCTCGTTTACAGTACAAGTTCAACATCACAGAAAGTGAAAAATGGATAAAGAAGTTGTGGTATTCACTTACAAAGCAATATCACTCAGCAATGAAATCTATGTCATCAGGCCCTTAGCAGCACAATGAGTGGATTCAGGTATGATGATTCTAACTGAAATAAGTCACACAGAAAAAGAAACATCATAAGATATCAGTAATACACGGAATGTAAACTTGGCTACACAGGAACTGAATTACAGAACAGAACAGGGTCTCAAATTTAGAAAACCAACTTATGCTTGCTTAAGGGGAAAGGTGAGTTGGGGTGCTGCATAAAACCAGAGATTGAAATGAGCACAGATAAAGTTCCTTAAGCCAAATATGGAATAGACAAGAGCTACTCCTTGCTCAACGAAATGTACTCAACACCCCATATTAAACGCCTAAGAATGTACCTGACTTGTAAGTATCTTAAAACCTATGGATTGCTATGTCTCCGAAAGAGAATCAAGCATGTGTACAGGGGCATAAACGCAGCAGTGATAGGATTGGAGAGGTTCGGTGAGCAAATGAAGACCCTTTGAAGTCATATTGCATGGTACCCATTCCACGGGTTTCAACTACCCAGGTTTAAGGTATTCTTCCTTCAGCTAAAACATGCATGTGGAACCTAGAGTATGATCAACCATGTGATCGGGAGACGTGTTCAAATATGTCTCAGTTTTCCTCCCCTGGTACTCGGGTGCAACATTCCAGACGCTTTACTAACACTCTCCCCACTTGGAGAGTCAGTCCCTTTAACCTCCTGTTTGGCCCAGTTTGCAATTTCTGCGGAAGATGAACAGGAATAGCGAGAACCAATGAGAGGCTAGCTGGAGGTGTCTGGACGGGCAAATTTAACTCTCATTTCCCACCAGGAAGAGGAATTAACCAAAGGCTCAGCGTGCCGGGCCGGAACCAGATTAGGGCCTGAAGCCATCCTGCGGTGTTGCGGCCAGGTCACAAGAAAGCGAGTTGAAGAAAGGAGCTCAGGGGCACTGTAATTCACAAACCTGCAGAGTTATAAATGACAGCTATCGTCCAAAAATAGACTGAAGTAAGGCTGCCAAGAGGACTTGAAAGCGGGGCAGAATTGCAGGAAACCGATTTCAGGAGGTAGACTGGAATTGCATTGAAAGCATAGGAAAAGAGGCAGAACGTCCACAATGATGCACTTGGCCAAAAAGGGCGTATGCGTTTTTTCCTGAATATATTCAGGAAAAAACGCATACGCCCTTTTTGGCCAACCAAGCAAGCTTGCAAAGGAAATCTGCACTACAATGAAGTCTCACTTCCCCCCGGTCAAAAGGGCCATCTGAAAAAAGTGTAAAATCCAGAAAGGCAGGACAGGCCATGGAGAACTGGGAGCCTTGTTATGCTGATGGGCGGGATGTAAATTGCCAACAGACACTCGGGAGAAGTGTATGGTGTTTCCTTAAACATCTAAAAAACAAAGCAACAGAGCCTAGGGCACTGCCACTTATGGTCCTATAGCTTAGGGAAATTAAAATCAAAAAGACACAGCCACCCCAAAGTTTGGGACGCCTCTGTTTACAAGAACCTCGTTTACAGTACAAGTTCAACATCGCAGAAAGTGAAAAATGGATAAAGAAGTTGTGGTATTCACTTACAAAGCAATATCACTCAGCAATGAAATCTATGTCATCAGGCCCTTAGCAGCACAATGAGTGGATTCAGGTATGATGATTCTAACTGAAATAAGTCACACAGAAAAAGAAACATCATAAGATATCAGTAATACACGGAATGGAAACTTGGCTACACAGGAACTGAATTACAGAACAGAACAGGGTCTCAAATTTAGAAAACCAACTTATGCTTGCTTAAGGGTAAAGGTGAGTTGGGGTGCTGCATAAAACCAGAGATTGAAATGAGCACAGATAAATTTCCTTAAGCCAAATATGGAATAGACAAGAGCTACTCCTTGCTCAACGAAATGGACTCAACACCGCATATTAAATGCCTAAGAATGTACCTGACTTGTAAGTATCTTAAAACCTATGGATTGCTATGTCTCTGAAAGAGAATCAAGCATGTGTACAGGGGCATAAACGCAGCAGTGATAGGATTGGAGAGGTTCGGTGAGCAAATGAAGACCCTTTGAAGTCATATTGCATGGTACCCATTACACGGGTCTCAACTCTCCAGGTTTAAGGTATTCTTCCTTCAGCTAAAACATGCATGTGGAACCCAAGTATGATCAACCATGTGAACGGGAGACGTGTTCAAATATGTCTCAGTTTTCCTCCCCTGGTACTCGGGTGCAACATTCCAGACGCTTTACTAACACTCTCCCCACTTGGAGAGTCAGCGCCTTTAACCTCCTGTTTGGCCCAGTTTGCAATTTCTGCGGAAGATGAACAGGAATAGCGAGAACCAATGAGAGGCTAGCTGGAGGTGTCTGGACGGGCAAATTTAACTCTCATTTCCCACCAGGAAGAGGAATTAACCAAAGGCTCAGCGTGCCGGGCCGGAACCAGATTAGGGCCTGAAGCCATCCTGCGGTGTTGCGGCCAGGTCACAAGAAATCGAGTTGAAGAAAGGAGCTCAGGGGCACTGTAATTCACAAACCTGCAGAGTTATAAATGACAGCTATCGTCCAAAAATAGACTGAAGGAAGGCTGCCAAGAGGACTTGAAAGCGGGGCAGAATTGCAGGAAACCGATTTCAGAAGGTAGACTGGAATTGCATTGAAAGCATAGGAAAAGAGGCAGAACGTCCACAATGATGCACTTGGCCAAAAAGGGCGTATGCGTTTTTTCCTGAATATATTCAGGAAAAAACGCATACGCCCTTTTTGGCCAACGAAGCAAGTTTGCAAAGGAAATCTGCACTACAATGAAGTCTCACTTCCCCCCGGTCAAAAGGGCCATCTGAAAAAAGTGTAAAATCCAGAAAGGCAACAGGCCATTGAGAACTGGGAGCCTTGTTATGCTGATGGGCGGGATGTAAATTGCCAACAGACACTTGGGAGAAGTGTATGGTGTTTCCTGAAACATCTAAAAAACAAAGCAACAGAGCCTAGGGCACTTCCACTTATGGTCCTATAGCTTAGGGAAATTAAAATCAAAAAGACACAGCCACCCCAAAGTTTGGAACGGCTCTTTTACAAGAACCTCGTTTACAGTACAAGTTCAACATCGCAGAAAGTGAAAAATGGATAAAGAAGTTGTGGTATTCACTTACAAAGCAATATCACTCAGCAATGAAATCTATGTCATCAGGCCCTTAGCAGCACAATGAGTGGATTCAGGTATGATGATTCTAACTGAAATAAGTCACACAGAAAAAGAAACATCATAAGATATCAGTAATACACGGAATGGAAACTTGGCTACACAGGAACTGAATTACAGAACAGAACAGGGTCTCAAATTTAGAAAACCAACTTATGCTTGCTTAAGGGTAAAGGTGAGTTGGGGTGCTGCATAAAACCAGAGATTGAAATGAGCACAGATAAAGTTCCTTAAGCCAAATATGGAATAGACAAGAGCTACTCCTTGCTCAACGAAATGGACTCAACACCGCATATTAAACGCCTAAGAATGTACCTGACTTGTAAGTATCTTAAAACCTATGGATTGCTATGTCTCTGAAAGAGAATCAAGCATGTGTACAGGGGCATAAACGCAGCAGTGATAGGATTGGAGAGGTTCGGTGAGCAAATGAAGACCCTTTGAAGTCATATTGCATGGTACCCATTCCACGGGTTTCAACTACCCAGGTTTAAGGTATTCTTCCTTCAGCTAAAACATGCATGTGGAACCTAGAGTATGATCAACCATGTGATCGGGAGACATGTTCAAATATGTCTCAGTTTTCCTCCCCTGGTACTCGGGTGCAACATTCCAGACGCTTTACTAACACTCTCCCCACTTGGAGAGTCAGTCCCTTTAACCTCCTGTTTGGCCCAGTTTGCAATTTCTGCGGAAGATGAACAGGAATAGCGAGAACCAATGAGAGGCTAGCTGGAGGTGTCTGGACGGGCAAATTTAACTCTCATTTCCCACCAGGAAGAGGAATTAACCAAAGGCTCAGCGGGCCGGGCCGGAACCAGATTAGGGCCTGAAGCCATCCTGCGGTATTGCGGCCAGGTCACAAGAAAGCGAGTTGAAGAAAGGAGCTCAGGGGCACTGTAATTCACAAACCTGCAGAGTTATAAATGACAGCTATCGTCCAAAAGTAGACTGAAGTAAGGCTGCCAAGAGGACTTGAAAGCGGGGCAGAATTGCAGGAAACCGATTTCAGGAGGTAGACTGGAATTGCATTGAAAGCATAGGAAAAGAGGCAGAACGTCCACAATGATGCACTTGGCCAAAAAGGGCGTATGCGTTTTTTCCTGAATATATTCAGGAAAAAACGCATACGCCCTTTTTGGCCAACCAAGCAAGCTTGCAAAGGAAATCTGCACTACAATGAAGTCTCACTTCCCCCCGGTCAAAAGGGCCATCTGAAAAAAGTGTAAAATCCAGAAAGGCAGGACAGGCCATGGAGAACTGGGAGCCTTGTTATGCTGATGGGCGGGATGTAAATTGCCAACAGACACTCGGGAGAAGTGTATGGTGTTTCCTGAAACATCTAAAAAACAAAGCAACAGAGCCTAGGGCACTGCCACTTATGGTCCTATAGCTTAGGGAAATTAAAATCAAAAAGACACAGCCACCCCAAAGTTTGGGACGCCTCTGTTTACAAGAACCTCGTTTACAGTACAAGTTCAACATCGCAGAAAGTGAAAAATGGATAAAGAAGTTGTGGTATTTACTTACAAAGCAATATCACTCAGCAATGAAATCTATGTCATCAGGCACTTAGCATCACAATGAGTGGATTCAGGTATGATGATTCTAACTGAAATAAGTCACACAGAAAAAGAAACATCATAAGATATCAGTAATACACGGAATGTAAACTTGGCTACACAGGAACTGAATTACAGAACAGAACAGGGTCTCAAATTTAGAAAACCAACTTATGCTTGCTTAAGGGTAAAGGTGAGTTGGGGTGCTGCATAAAACCAGAGATTGAAATGAGCACAGATAAAGTTCCTTAAGTCAAATATGGAATAGACAAGAGCTACTCCTTGCTCAACGAAATGGACTCAACACCGCATATTAAACGCCTAAGAATGTACCTGACTAGTAAGTATCGTAAAACCTATGGATTGCTATGTCTCCAAAAGAGAATCAAGCATGTGTACAGGGGCATAAACGCAGCAGTGATAGGATTGGAGAGGTTCGGTGAGCAAATGAAGACCCTTTGAAGTCATATTGCATGGTACCCATTCCACGGGTCTCAACTCTCCAGGTTTAAGGTATTCTTCCTTCAGCTAAAACATGCATGTGGAACTCAAGTATGATCAACCATGTGAACGGGAGACGTGTTCAAATATGTCTCAGTTTTCCTCCCCTGGTACTCGGGTGCAACATTCCAGATGCTTTACTAACACTCTCCCCACTTGGAGAGTCAGCGCCTTTAACCTCCTGTTTGGCCCAGTTTGCAATTTCTGCGGAAGATGAACAGGAATAGCGAGAACCAATGAGAGGCTAGCTGAAGGTGTCTGGACGGGCAAATTTAACTCTCATTTCCCACCAGGAAGAGGAATTAACCAAAGGCTCAGCGTGCCGGGCCGGAACCAGATTAGGGCCTGAAGCCATCCTGCGGTGTTGCGGCCAGGTCACAAGAAAGCGAGTTGAAGAAAGGAGCTCAGGGGCACTGTAATTCACAAACCTGCAGAGTTATAAATGACAGCTATCGTCCAAAAATAGACTGAAGTAAGGCTGCCAAGAGGACTTGAAAGCGGGGCAGAATTGCAGGAAACCGATTTCAGGAGGTAGACTGGAATTGCATTGAAAGCATAGGAAAAGAGGCAGAACGTCCACAATGATGCACTTGGCCAAAAAGGGCGTATGCGTTTTTTCCTGAATATATTCAGGAAAAAACGCATACACCCTTTTTGGCCAACCAAGCAAGCTTGCAAAGGAAATCTGCACTACAATGAAGTCTCACTTCCCCCCGGTCAAAAGGGCCATCTGAAAGAAGTGTAAAATCCAGAAAGGCAACAGGCCATTGAGAACTGGGAGCCTTTTTATGCTGATGGGCGGGATGTAAATTGCCAACAACCACTCGGGAGAAGTGTATGGTGTTTCCTGAAACATCTAAAAAACAAAGCAACAGAGCCTAGGGCACTTCCACTTATGGTCCTATAGCTTAGGGAAATTAAAATCAAAAAGACACAGCCACCCCAAAGTTTGGAACGGCTCTGTTTACAAGAACCTCGTTTACAGTACAAGTTCAACATCACAGAAAGTGAAAAATGGATAAAGAAGTTGTGGTATTCACTTACAAAGCAATATCACTCAGCAATGAAATCTATGTCATCAGGCCCTTAGCAGCACAATGAGTGGATTCAGGTATGATGATTCTAACTGAAATAAGTCACACAGAAAAAGAAACATCATAAGATATCAGTAATACACGGAATGGAAACTTGGCTACACAGGAACTGAATTACAGAACAGAACAGGGTCTCAAATTTAGAAAAACAACTTATGCTTGCTTAAGGGTAAAGGTGAGTTGGGGTGCTGCATAAAACCAGAGATTGAAATGAGCACAGATAAAGTTCCTTAAGCCAAATATGGAATAGACAAGAGCTACTCCTTGCTCAACGAAATGGACTCAACACCGCATATTAAACGCCTAAGAATGTACCTGACTAGTAAGTATCGTAAAACCTATGGATTGCTATGTCTCCAAAAGAGAATCAAGCGTGTGTACAGGGGCATAAACGCAGCAGTGATAGGATTGGAGAGGTTCGGTGAGCAAATGAAGACCCTTTGAAGTCATATTGCATGGTACCCATTCCACGGGTTTCAACTACCCAGGTTTAAGGTATTCTTCCTTCAGCTAAAACATGCATGTGGAACCTAGAGTATGATCAACCATGTGATCGGGAAACATGTTCAAATATGTCTCAGTTTTCCTCCCCTGGTACTCGGGTGCAACATTCCAGACGCTTTACTAACACTCTCCCCACTTGGAGAGTCAGTCCCTTTAACCTCCTGTTTGGCCCAGTTTGCAATTTCTGCGGAAGATGAACAGGAATAGCGAGAACCAATGAGAGGCTAGCTGGAGGTGTCTGGACGGGCAAATTTAACTCTCATTTCCCACCAGGAAGAGGAATTAACCAAAGGCTCAGCGTGCCGTGCCGGAACCAGATTAGGGCCTGAAGCCATCCTGCGGTGTTGCGGCCAGGTCACAAGAAAGCGAGTTGAAGAAAGGAGCTCAGGGGCACTGTAATTCACAAACCTGCAGAGTTATAAATGACAGCTATCGTCCAAAAATAGACTGAAGTAAGGCTGCCAAGAGGACTTGAAAGCGGGGCAGAATTGCAGGAAACCGATTTCAGGAGGTAGACTGGAATTGCATTGAAAGCATAGGAAAAGAGGCAGAACGTCCACAATGATGCACTTGGCCAAAAAGGGCGTATGCGTTTTTTCCTGAATATATTCAGGAAAAAACGCATACGCCCTTTTTGGCCAACCAAGCAAGCTTGCAAAGGAAATCTGCACTACAATGAAGTCTCACTTCCCCCCGGTCAAAAGGGCCATCTGAAAAAAGTGTAAAATCCAGAAAGGCAGGACAGGCCATGGAGAACTGGGAGCCTTGTTATGCTGATGGGCGGGATGTAAATTGCCAACAGACACTCGGGAGAAGTGTATGGTGTTTCCTGAAACATCTAAAAAACAAAGCAACAGAGCCTAGGGCACTGCCACTTATGGTCCTATAGCTTAGGGAAATTAAAATCAAAAAGACACAGCCACCCCAAAGTTTGGGACGCCTCTGTTTACAAGAACCTCGTTTACAGTACAAGTTCAACATCGCAGAAAGTGAAAAATGGATAAAGAAGTTGTGGTATTTACTTACAAAGCAATATCACTCAGCAATGAAATCTATGTCATCAGGCCCTTAGCATCACAATGAGTGGATTCAGGTATGATGACTCTAACTGAAATAAGTCACACAGAAAAAGAAACATCATAAGATATCAGTAATACACGGAATGTAAACTTGGCTACACAGGAACTGAATTACAGAACAGAACAGGGTCTCAAATTTAGAAAACCAACTTATGCTTGCTTAAGGGTAAAGGTGAGTTGGGGTGCTGCATAAAACCAGAGATTGAAATGAGCACAGATAAAGTTCCTTAAGTCAAATATGAAATAGACAAGAGCTACTCCTTGCTCAACGAAATTGACTCAACACCGCATATTAAACGCCTAAGAATGTACCTGACTAGTAAGTATCGTAAAACCTATGGATTGCTATGTCTCCAAAAGAGAATCAAGCATGTGTACAGGGGCATAAACGCAGCAGTGATAGGATTGGAGAGGTTCGGTGAGCAAATGAAGACCCTTTGAAGTCATATTGCATGGTACCCATTACACGGGTCTCAACTCTCCAGGTTTAAGGTATTCTTCCTTCAGCTAAAACATGCATGTGGAACCCAAGTATGATCAACCATGTGAACGGGAGACGTGTTCAAATATGTCTCAGTTTTCCTCCCCTGGTACTCGGGTGCAACATTCCAGATGCTTTACTAACACTCTCCCCACTTGGAGAGTCAGCGCCTTTAACCTCCTGTTTGGCCCAGTTTGCAATTTCTGCGGAAGATGAACAGGAATAGCGAGAACCAATGAGAGACTAGCTGGAGGTGTCTGGACGGGCAAATTTAACTCTCATTTCCCACCAGGAAGAGGAAATAACCAAAGGCTCAGTGTGCCGTGCCGGAACCAGATTAGGGCCTGAAGCCATCCTGCGGTGTTGCGGACAGGTCACAAGAAAGCAAGTTGAAGAAAGGAGCTCAGGGACACTGTAATTCACAAACCTGCAGAGTTATAAATGACAGCTATCGTCCAAAAATACACTGAAGTAAGGCTGCCAAGAGGACTTGAAAGCGGGGCAGAATTGCAGGAAACCGATTTCAGGAGGTAGACTGGAATTGCATTGAAAGCATAGGAAAAGAGGCAGAACGTCCACAATGATGCACTTGGCCAAAAAGGGCGTATGCGTTTTTTCCTGAATATATTCAGGAAAAAACGCATACGCCCTTTTTGGCCAACCAAGCAAGCTTGCAAAGGAAATCTGCACTACAATGAAGTCTCACTTCCCCCCGGTCAAAAGGGCCATCTGAAAAAAGTGTAAAATCCAGAAAGGCAGGACAGGCCATGGAGAACTGGGAGCCTTGTTATGCTGATGGGCGGGATGTAAATTGCCAACAACCACTCCGGAGAAGTGTATGGTGTTTCCTGAAACATCTAAAAAACAAAGCAACAGAACCTAGGGCACTTCCACTTATGGCCCTATAGCTTAGGGAAATTAAAATAAAAAAGACACAGCCACCCCAAAGTTTGGAACAGCTCTGTTTACAAGAACCTCGTTTACAGTACAAGTTCAACATCGCAGAAAGTGAAAAATGGATAAAGAAGTTGTGGTATTTACTTACAAAGCAATATCACTCAGCAATGAAATCTGTGTCATCAGGCACTTAGCATCACAATGAGTGGATTCAGGTATGATGATTCTAACTGAAATAAGTCACACAGAAAAAGAAACATCATAAGATATCAGTAATACACGGAATGGAAACTTGGCTACACAGGAACTGAATTACAGAACAGAACAGGGTCTCAAATTTAGAAAACCAACTTATTCTTGCTTAAGGGTAAAGGTGAGTTGGGGTGCTGCATAAAACCAGAGATTGAAATGAGCACAGATAAAGTTCCTTAAGTCAAATATGGAATAGACAAGAGCTACTCCTTGCTCAACGAAATGGACTCAACACCCCATATTAAATGCCTAAGAATGTACCTGACTAGTAAGTATCTTAAAACCTATGGATTGCTATGTCTCCGAAAGAGAATCAAGCATGTGTACAGGGGCATAAACGCAGCAGTGATAGGATTGGAGAGGTTCGGTGAGCAAATGAAGACCCTTTGAAGTCATATTGCATGGTACCCATTCCACGGGTTTCAACTACCCAGGTTTAAGGTATTCTTCCTTCAGCTAAAACATGCATGTGGAACCTAGAGTATGATCAACCATGTGATCGGGAGACGTGTTCAAATATGTCTCAGTTTTCCTCCCCTGGTACTCGGGTGCAACATTCCAGACACTTTACTAACACTCTCCCCACTTGGAGAGTCAGTCCCTTTAACCTCCTGTTTGGCCCAGTTTGCAATTTCTGCGGAAGATGAACAGGAATAGCGAGAACCAATGAGAGGCTAGCTGGAGGTGTCTGGACGGGCAAATTTAACTCTCATTTCCTACCAGGAAGAGGAATTAACCAAAGGCTCAGCATGCCGGGCCGGAACCAGATTAGGGCCTGAAGCCATCCTGCGGTGTTGCGGCCAGGTCACAAGAAATCGAGTTGAAGAAAGGAGCTCAGGGGCACTGTAATTCACAAACCTGCAGAGTTATAAATGACAGCTATCGTCCAAAAATAGACTGAAGGAAGACTGCCAAGAGGACTTGAAAGCGGGGCAGAATTGCAGGAAACCGATTTCAGGAGGTAGACTGGAATTGCATTGAAAGCATAGGAAAAGAGGCAGAACGTCCACAATGATGCACTTGGCCAAAAAGGGCGTATGCGTTTTTTCCTGAATATATTCAGGAAAAAACGCATACGCCCTTTTTGGCCAACCAAGCAAGTTTGCAAAGGAAATCTGCACTACAATGAAGTCTCACTTCCCCCCGGTCAAAAGGGCCATCTGAAAAAAGTGTAAAATCCAGAAAGGCAACAGGCCATTGAGAACTGGGAGCCTTGTTATGCTGATGGGCGGGATGTAAATTGCCAACAGACACTCAGGAGAAGTGTATGGTGTTTCCTGAAACATCTAAAAAACAAAGCAACAGAGCCTAGGGCACTGCCACTTATGGTCCTATAGCTTAGGGAAATTAAAATCAAAAAGACACAGCCACCCCAAAGTTTGGGACGCCTCTGTTTACAAGAACCTCGTTTACAGTACAAGTTCAACATCGCAGAAAGTGAAAAATGGATAAAGAAGTTGTGGTATTTACTTACAAAGCAATATCACTCAGCAATGAAATCTATGTCATCAGGCGCTTAGCATCACAATGAGTGGATTCAGGTATGATGACTCTAACTGAAATAAGTCACACAGAAAAAGAAACATCATAAGATATCAGGAATACACGGAATGTAAACTTGGCTACACAGGAAATGAATTACAGAACAGAACAGGGTCTCAAATTTAGAAAACCAACTTATGCTTGCTTAAGGGTAAAGGTGAGTTGGGGTGCTGCATAAAACCAGAGATTGAAATGAGCACAGATAAAGTTCCTTAAGTCAAATATGGAATAGACAAGAGCTACTCCTTGCTCAACGAAATGGACTCAACACCGCATATTAAATGCCTAAGAATGTACCTGACTAGTAAGTATCGTACAACCTATGGATTGCTATGTCTCCGAAAGAGAATCAAGCATGTGTACAGGGGCATAAACGCAGCAGTGATAGGATTGGAGAGGTTCGGTGAGCAAATGAAGACCCTTTGAAGTCATATTGCATGGTACCCATTCCACGGGTCTCAACTCTCCAGGTTTAAGGTATTCTTCCTTCAGCTAAAACATGCATGTGGAACCCAAGTATGATCAACCATGTGAACGGGAGCCGTGTTCAAATATGTCTCAGTTTTCCTCCCCTGGTACTTGGGTGCAACATTCCAGACGCTTTACTAACACTCTCCCCACTTGGAGAGTCAGCACCTTTAACCTCCTGTTTGGCCCAGTTTGCAATTTCTGCGGAAGATGAACAGGAATAGCGAGAACCAATGAGAGGCTAGCTGGAGGTGTCTGGACGGGCAAATTTAACTCTCATTTCCCACCAGGAAGAGGAATTAACCAAAGGCTCAGCGTGCCGTGCCGGAACCAGATTAGGGCCTGAAGCCATCCTGCGGTGTTGCGGCCAGGTCACAAGAAAGCAAGTTGAAGAAAGGAGCTCAGGGGCACTGTAATTCACAAACCTGCAGAGTTATAAATGACAGCTATCGTCCAAAAATAGACTGAAGTAAGGCTGCCAAGAGGACTTGAAAGCGGGGCAGAATTGCAGGAAACCGATTTCAGGAGGTAGACTGGAATTGCATTGAAAGCATAGGAAAAGAGGCAGAACGTCCACAATGATGCACTTGGCCAAAAAGGGCGTATGCGTTTTTTCCTGAATATATTCAGGAAAAAACGCATACGCCCTTTTTGGCCAACCAAGCAAGCTTGCAAAGGAAATCTGCACTACAATGAAGTCTCACTTCCCCCCGGTCAAAAGGGCCATCTGAAAAAAGTGTAAAATCCAGAAAGGTAGGACAGGCCATGGAGAACTGGGAGCCTTGTTATGCTGATGGGCGGGATGTAAATTGCCAACAGACACTCTGGAGAAGTGTATGGTGTTTCCTGAAACATCTAAAAAACAAAGCAACAGAACCTAGGGCACTTCCACTTATGGTCCTATAGCTTAGGGAAATTAAAATCAAAAAGACACAGCCACCCCAAAGTTTGGAACGGCTCTGTTTACAAGAACCTCGTTTACAGTACAAGTTCAACATCGCAGAAAGTGAAAAATGGATAAAGAAGTTGTGGTATTTACTTACAAAGCAATATCACTCAGCAATGAAATCTGTGTCATCAGGCCCTTAGCAGCACAATGAGTGGATTCAGGTATGATGATTCTAACTGAAATAAGTCACACAGAAAAAGAAACATCATAAGATATCAGTAATACACGGAATGGAAACTTGGCTACACAGGAACTGAATTACAGAACAGAACAGGGTCTCAAATTTAGAAAACCAACTTATTCTTGCTTAAGGGTAAAGGTGAGTTGGGGTGCTGCATAAAACCAGAGATTGAAATGAGCACAGATAAAGTTCCTTAAGCCAAATATGGAATAGACAAGAGCTACTCCTTGCTCAACGAAATGGACTCAACACCCCATATTAAACGCCTAAGAATGTACCTGACTAGTAAGTATCTTAAAACCTATGGATTGCTATGTCTCCGAAAGAGAATCAAGCATGTGTACAGGGGCATAAACGCAGCAGTGATAGGATTGGAGAGGTTCGGTGAGCAAATGAAGACCCTTTGAAGTCATATTGCATGGTACCCATTACACGGGTCTTAACTCTCCAGGTTTAAGGTATTCTTCCTTCAGCTAAAACATGCATGTGGAACCTAGAGTATGATCAACCATGTGATCGGGAGACGTGTTCAAATATGTCTCAGTTTTCCTCCCCTGGTACTCGGGTGCAACATTCCAGACGCTTTACTAACAATCTCCCCACTTGGAGAGTCAGTCCCTTTAACCTCCTGTTTGGCCCAGTTTGCAATTTCTGCGGAAGATGAACAGGAATAGCGAGAACCAATGAGAGGCTAGCTGGAGGTGTCTGGACGGGCAAATTTAACTCTCATTTCCCACCAGGAAGAGGAATTAACCAAAGGCTCAGCGTGCCGGGCGGGAACCAGATTAGGGCCTGAAGCCATCCTGCGGTGTTGCGGCCAGGTCACAAGAAAGCGAGTTGAAGAAAGGAGCTCAGGGGCACTGTAATTCACAAACCTGCAGAGTTATAAATGACAGCTATCGTCCAAAAATAGACTGAAGTAAGGCTGCCAAGAGGACTTGAAAGCGGGGCAGAATTGCAGGAAACCGATTTCAGGAGGTAGACTGGAATTGCATTGAAAGCATAGGAAAAGAGGCAGAACGTCCACAATGATGCACTTGGCCAAAAAGGGCGTATGCGTTTTTTCCTGAATATATTCAGGAAAAAACGCATACGCCCTTTTTGGCCAACCAAGCAAGCTTGCAAAGGAAATCTGCACTACAATGAAGTCTCACTTCCCCCCGGTCAAAAGGGCCATCTGAAAAAAGTGTAAAATCCAGAAAGACAGGACAGGCCATGGAGAACTGGGAGCCTTGTTATGCTGATGGGCGGGATGTAAATTGCCAACAGACACTCAGGAGAAGTGTATGGTGTTTCCTGAAACATCTAAAAAACAAAGCAACAGAGCCTAGGGCACTGCCACTTATGGTCCTATAGCTTAGGGAAATTAAAATCAAAAAGACACAGCCACCCCAAAGTTTGGGACGCCTCTGTTTACAAGAACCTCGTTTACAGTACAAGTTCAACATCGCAGAAAGTGAAAAATGGATAAAGAAGTTGTGGTATTTACTTACAAAGCAATATCACTCAGCAATGAAATCTATGTCATCAGGCCCTTAGCATCACAATGAGTGGATTCAGGTATGATGACTCTAACTGAAATAAGTCACACAGAAAAAGAAACATCATAAGATATCAGTAATACACGGAATGTAAACTTGGCTACACAGGAAATGAATTACAGAACAGAACAGGGTCTCAAATTTAGAAAACCAACTTATGCTTGCTTAAGGGTAAAGGTGAGTTGGGGTGCTGCATAAAACCAGAGATTGAAATGAGCACAGATAAAGTTCCTTAAGTCAAATATGGAATAGACAAGAGCTACTCCTTGCTCAACGAAATGGACTCAACACCGCATATTAAATGCCTAAGAATGTACCTGACTAGTAAGTATCGTACAACCTATGGATTGCTATGTCTCCGAAAGAGAATCAAGCATGTGTACAGGGGCATAAACGCAGCAGTGATAGGATTGGAGAGGTTCGGTGAGCAAATGAAGACCCTTTGAAGTCATATTGCATGGTACCCATTCCACGGGTCTCAACTCTCCAGGTTTAAGGTATTCTTCCTTCAGCTAAAACATGCATGTGGAACCCAAGTATGATCAACCATGTGAATGGGAGACGTGTTCAAATATGTCTCAGTTTTCCTCCCCTGGTACTCGGGTGCAACATTCCAGACGCTTTACTAACACTCTCCCCACTTGGAGAGTCAGTGCCTTTAACCTCCTGTTTGGCCCAGTTTGCAATTTCTGCGGAAGATGAACAGGAATAGCGAGAACCAATGAGAGGCTAGCTGGAGGTGTCTGGACGGGCAAATTTAACTCTCATTTCCCACCAGGAAGAGGAAATAACCAAAGGCTCAGCGTGCCGTACCGGAACCAGATTAGGGCCTGAAGCCATCCTGCGGTGTTGCGGCCAGGTCACAAGAAAGCGAGTGGAAGAAAGGAGCTCAGGGGCACTGTAATTCACAAACCTGCAGAGTTATAAATGACAGCTATCGTCCAAATATATACTGAAGTAAGGCTGCCAAGGGGACTTGAAAGCGGGGCAGAATTGCAGGAAACCGATTTCAGGAGGTAGACTGGAATTGCATTGAAAGCATAGGAAAAGAGGCAGAACGTCCACAATGATGCACTTGGCCAAAAAGGGCGTATGCGTTTTTTCCTGAATATATTCAGGAAAAAACGCATACGCCCTTTTTGGCCAACCAAGCAAACTTGCAAAGGAAATCTGCACTACAATGAAGTCTCACTTCCCCCTGGTCAAAAGGGCCATCTGAAAAAAGTGTAAAATCCAGAAAGGCAGGACAGGCCATGGAGAACTGGGAGCCTTGTTATGCTGATGGGCGGGATGTAAATTGCCAAGAGACACTTGGGAGAAGTGTATGGTGTTTCCTGAAACATCTAAAAAACAAAGCTACAGAGCCTAGGGCACTTCCACTTATGGTCCTATAGCTTAGGGAATTCAAAATCAAAAAGACACAGTCACCCCAAAGTTTGGGACGCCTCTGTTTACAAGAACCTCATTTACCGTACAAGTTCAATATCACAGAAAGTGAAAAATGGATAAAGAACTTTTGGTACTTATGTACAATGCAGTATCACTCAGCAATGAAATCTATGTCATCAGGCCCGTAGCAGCATAATGAGTGGATTCAGGTACGATGATTCTAACTGAAATAAGTCACACAGAAAAAGAAACATCATAAGATATCACTAATACACGGAATGTAAACTTGGCTACACAGGAACTGAATTCCAAAACAGAACAGGGTCTCAAATTTAGAAAACCAACTTATGCTTGCTTAAGGGGAAAGGTGAGTTGGGGTGCTGCATAAAACCAGAGATTGAAATGAGCACAGATAAAGTTCCTTAAGCCCAATAGGGAATAGACAAGAGCTACTCCTTGCTCAACGAAATGGACTCAACACCCCATATTAAACGCCTATGAATGTACCTGACTAGTAAGTATCTTAAAACCTATGGATTGCTATGTCTCCAAAAGAGAATCAAGCGTGTGTACAGGGGCATAAACGCAGCAGTGATAGGATTGGAGAGGTTCGGTGAGCAAATGAAGACCCTTTGAAGTCATATTGCATGGTACCCATTCCACGGGTCTCAACTCTCCAAGTTTAAGGTATTCTTCCTTCAGCTAAAACATGCATGTGGAACCCAGAGTATGATCAACCGTGTGAACGGGAGACGTGTTCAAATATGTCTCAGCTTTCCTCCCCTGGTACTCGGGCGCAACATTCCAGACGCTTTACTAACACTCTCCCCACTTGGAGAGTCAGCGCCTTTAAACTCCTCTTTGGCCTATTTTGCAATTTCTGCGGAAGATGAACAGGAATAGGGAGAACCAATGAGAGACTAGCTGGAGGTGTCTGGACGGGCAAATTTAACTCTCATTTCCCACCAGGAGGAGGAAATAACCAAAGGCTCAGTGTGCAATGCCGAAACAAGATTAGGGCCTGAAGCCATCCTGCGGTGTTGCGGCCAGCTCAAAAGAAAGCGAGTTGAAGAAAGGAGCTCAGGGGCACTGTAATTCACAAACCTGCAGAGTTATAAATGACAGCTATCGTCCAAAAATATACTGAAGTAAGGCTGCCAAGAGGACTTGAAAGTGGGGCAGAATTGCAGGAAACCGATTTCAGGAGGTAGACTGGAATTGCATTGAAAGCATAGGAAAAGAGGCAGAATGTCCACAATGATGCACTTGGCCAAAAAGGGCGTATGCGTTTTTTCCTGAATATATTCAGGAAAAAACGCATACGCCCCTTTTGGCCAACCAAGCAAGCTTGTACAGGAAATCTCCACTACAATGAAGTCTCACTTCCCCCCGGTCAAAAGGGCCATCTGAAAAAAGTGTAAAATCCAGAAAGGCAGGACAGGCCATTGAGAACTGGGAGCCTTGTTATGCTGATGGGCGGGATGTAAATTGCCAACAGACACTCTGGAGAAGTGTATGGTGTTTCCTGAAACATCTAAAAAACAAAGCAACAGAGCCTAGGGCACTTCCACTTATGGTCCTATAGCTTAGGGAAATTAAAATCAAAAAGACACAGCCACCCCAATGTTTGGGACGGCTCTTTTTACAAGAACCTCATTTACGGTACAAGTTCAATATCGCAGAAAGTGAAAAATGGATAAAGACGTTGTGGTACTTACATACAATGTAGTATCACTCAGCAATGAAATCTATGTCATCAGGCCCGTAGCAGCATAATGAGTGGATTCAGGTACGATGATTCTAACCGAAATAAGTCACACAGAAAAAGAAACATCATAAGATATCACTAATACACGGAATGTAAACTTGGCTACACAGGAACTGAATTACAGAACAGAACAGGGTCTCAAATTTAGAAAACCAACTTATGCTGGCTTAAGGGTAAAGGTGAGTTGGGGTGCTGCATAAAACCAGAGATTGAAATGAGCACAGATAAAGTTCCTTAAGCCAAATATGGAATAGACAAGAGCTACTCCTTGCTCAACGAAATGGACTCAACACCGCATATTAAATGCCTAAGAATGTACCTGACTAGTAAGTATCTTAAAACCTATGGATTGCTATGTCTCCGAAAGAGAATCAAGCATGTGTACAGGGGCATAAACGCAGCAGTGATAGGATTGGAGAGGTTCGGTGAGCAAATGAAGACCCTTTGAAGTCATATTGCATGGTACCCATTACACGGGTCTCAACTCTCCAGGTTTAAGGTATTCTTCCTTCAGCTAAAACATGCATGTGGAACCCAGAGTATGATCAACCGTGTGAATGGGAGACGTGTTCAAATATGTCTCAGTTTTCCTCCCCTGGTACTCGGGTGCAACATTCCAGACGCTTTACTAACACTCTCCCCACTTGGAGAGTCAGCGCCTTTAACCTCCTGTATGGCCCAGTTTGCAATTTCTGTGGAAGATGAACAGGAATAGCGAGAACCAATCAGAGACTAGCTGGAGGTGTCTGGACGGGCAAATTTAACTCTCATTTCCCACCAGGAAGAGGAATTAACCAAAGGCTCAGCGTGCCGTGCCAGAACCAGATTAGGGCCTGAATCCATCCTGCGGTGTTGCGGCCAGGTCACAAGAAAGCGAGTGGAAGAAAGGAGCTCAGGGGCACTGTAATTCACAAACCTGCAGAGTTATAAATGACAGCTATCGTCCAAATATATACTGAAGTAAGGCTGCCAAGGGGACTTGAAAGCGGGGCAGAATTGCAGGAAACCGATTTCAGGAGGTAGACTGGAATTGCATTGAAAGCATAGGAAAAGAGGCAGAACGTCCACAATGATGCACTTGGCCAAAAAGGGCGTATGCGTTTTTTCCTGAATATATTCAGGAAAAAACGCATACGCCCTTTTTGGCCAACCAAGCAAACTTGCAAAGGAAATCTGCACTACAATGAAGTCTCACTTCCCCCTGGTCAAAAGGGCCATCTGAAAAAAGTGTAAAATCCAGAAAGGCAGGACAGGCCATGGAGAACTGGGAGCCTTGTTATGCTGATGGGCGGGATGTAAATTGCCAAGAGACACTTGGGAGAAGTGTATGGTGTTTCCTGAAACATCTAAAAAACAAAGCAACAGAGCCTAGGGCACTTCCACTTACGGTCCTATAGCTTAGGGAAATTAAAATCAAAAAGACACAGCCACCCCAAAGTTTGGGACGCCTCTGTTTACAAGAACCTCGTTTACCGTACAAGTTCAATATCACAGAAAGTGAAAAATGGATAAAGAACTTGTGGTACTTACGTACAATGCAGTATCACTCAGCAATGAAATCTATGTCATCAGGCCCGTAGCAGCATAATGAGTGGATTCAGGTACGATGATTCTAACTGAGATAAGTCACACAGAAAAAGAAACATCATAAGATATCAGTAATACACGGAATGTAAACTTGGCTACACAGGAACTGAATTACAGAACAGAACAGGGTCTCAAATTCAGAAAACCAACTTATGCTTGCTTAAGGGGAAAGGTGAGTTGGGGTGCTGCATAAAACCAGAGATTGAAATGAGCACAGATAAAGTTCCTTAAGCCAAATATGGAATAGACAAGAGCTACTCCTTGCTCAACGAAATGGACTCAACACCCCATATTAAAGGCCTAAGAATGTACCTGACTAGTAAGTATCTTAAAACCTATGGATTGCTATGTCTCCGAAAGAGAATGAATCCAGTGCACAGGGGCATAAACACAGCAGTGATAGGATTGGAGAGGTTCGGTGAGCAAATGAAGACCCTTTGAAGTCATATTGCATGGTACCCATTACACGGGTCTCAACTCTCCAGGTTTAAGGTATTCTTCCTTCATGTAAAACATGCATGTAGAACCCAGAGTATGATCAACCATGTGACCGGGAGACGTGTTCAAATATGTCTCAGTTTTCCTCCCCTGGTACTCGGGTGCAACATTCCAGACGCTTTACTAACACTCTCCCAAATTGGAGAGTCAGCGCCTTTAACTTCCTGTTTGGCCCTGTTTGCAATTTCTGCGGAAGATGAACAGGAATAGGGAGAACCAATGAGAGACTAGCTGGAGGTGTCTGGACGGGCAAATTTAACTCTCATTTCCCACCAGGAAGAGGAAATAACCAAAGGCTCAGCGTGCCTTGCCGGAACCAGATTAGGGCCTGAAGCCATCCTGTGGTGTTGTGGCCAGCTCAAAAGAAAACGAGTTGAAGAAAGGAGCTCAGGGGCACTGTAATTCACAAACCTGCAGAGTTATAAATGACAGCTATCGTCCAAAAATACACTGAAGTAAGGCTGCCAAGAGGACTTGAAAGCGGGGCAGAATTGCAGGAAACCGATTTCAGGAGGTAGACTGGAATTGCCTTGAAAGCATAGGAAAAGAGGCAGAACGTCCACAATGATGCACTTGGCCAAAAAGGGCGTATGTGTTTTTTCCTGAATATATTCAGGAAAAAACGCATACGCACTTTTTGGCCAACCAAGCAAGCTGGCAAAGGAAATCTGCACTACAATGAAGTCTCACTTCCCCCCGGTCAAAAGGGCCATCTGAAAAAAGTGTAAAATCCAGAAAGGCAGGACAGGCCATGGAGAACTGGGAGCCTTGTTATGCTGATGGGCGGGATGTAAATTGCCAACAGACACTCGGGAGAAGTGTATGGTGTTTCCTGAAACATCTAAAAAACAAAGCAACAGAGCCTAGGGCACTGCCACTTATGGTCCTATAGCTTAGGGAAATTAAAATCAAAAAGACACAGCCACCCCAAAGTTTGGGACACCTCTGTTTACAAGAACCTCGTTTACAGTACAAGTTCAACATCGCAGAAAGTGAAAAATGGATAAAGAAGTTGTGGTATTTACTTACAAAGCAATATCACTCAGCAATGAAATCTATGTCATCAGGCCCTTAGCAGCACAATGAGTGGATTCAGGTATGATGATTCTAACTGAAATAAGTCACAAAGAAAAAGAAACATCATAAGATATCAATAATACACGGAATGTAAACTTGGCTACACAGGAACTGAATTCCAGAACAGAACAGGGTCTCAAATTTAGAAAACCAACTTACGCTTGCTTAAGGGTAAAGGTGAGTTGAGGTGCTGCATAAAACCAGAGATTGAAATGAGCACAGATAAAGTTCCTTAAGCCAAATATGGAATAGACAAGAGCTACTCCTTGCTCAAGAAAATGGACTCAACACCCCATATTAAAGGCCTAAGAATGTACCTGACTAGTAAGTATCTTAAAACCTATGGATTGCTATGTCTCCAAAAGAGAATCAAGCGTGTGTACAGGGGAATAAACGCAGCAGTGATAGGATTGGAGAGGTTCGGTGAGCAAATGAAGACCCTTTGAAGTCATATTGCATGGTACCCATTACACGGGTCTCAACTCTCCAGGTTTAAGGTATTCTTCCTTCAGCTAAAACATGCATGTGGAACCCAGAGTATGATCAACCATGTGAACGGGAGTCGTGTTCAAATATGTCTCAGTTTTCCTCCCCTGGTACTCGGGTGCAACATTCCAGACGCTTTTATAACAGTCTCCCCACTTGGAGAGTCAGCGCCTTTAACCTCCTGTTTGGCCCAGTTTGCAATTTCTGCGAAAGATGAACAGGAATAGGGAGAACCAATGAGAGACTAGCTGGAGGTGTCTGGATGGGCAAATTTAACTCTCATTTCCCACCAGGAAGGGGAAATAACCAAAGGCTGAGCGTGTCGTGCCGGAACCAGATTAGGGCCTGAAGCCATCCTGCGGTGTTGCAGCCAGGTCACAAGTAAGCGAGTTGAAGAAAGGAGCTCAGGGGCACTGTAATTCACAAACCTGCAGAGTTATAAATGACAGCTATCGTCCAAAAATACACTGAAGTAAGGCTGCCAAGAGGACTTGAAAGCGGGGCAGAATTGCAGGAAACCGATTTCAGGAGGTAGACTGGAATTGCATTGAAAGCATAGGAAAAGAGGCAGAACGTCCACAATGATGCACTTGGCCAAAAAGGGCGTATGCGTTTTTTCCTGAATATATTCAGGAAAAAACGCATATGCCCTTTTTGGCCAACCAAGCAAGCTTGCAAAGGAAATCTGCACTACAATGAAGTCTCACTTCCCCCCGGTCAAAAGGGCCATCTGAAAAAAGTGTAAAATCCAGAAAGGCAGGACAGGCCATGGAGAACTGGGAGCCTTGTTATGCTGATGGGCGGGATGTAAATTGCCAACAGACACTCGGGAGAAGTGTATGGTGTTTCCTGAAACATCTAAAAAACAAAGCAACAGAGCCTACGGCACTCCACTTATGGTCCTATAGCTTAGGGAAATTAAAATCAAAAAGACACAGCCACCCCAAAGTTTGGGACGCCTCTGTTTACAAGAGCCTCGGTTACCGTACAAGTTCAATATCACAGAAAGTGAAAAATGGATAAAGAACTTGTGGTACTTACGTACAATGCAGTATCACTCAGCAATGAAATCTATGTCATCAGGCCCGTAGCAGCATAATGAGTGGATTCAGGTACGATGATTCTAACTGAAATAAGTCACACAGAAAAAGAAACATCATAAGATATCACTAATACACGGAATGTAAACTTGGCTACACAGGAACTGAATTCCAAAACAGAACAGGGTCTCAAATTTAGAAAAGCAACTTATGCTTGCTTAAGGGTAAAGGTGAGCTGGGGTGCTGCATAAAACCAGAGATTGAAATGAGCACAGATAAAGTTCCTTAAGTCAAATATGGAATAGACAAGAGCTACTCCTTGCTCAAAGAAATGGACTCAACACCCCATATTAAACGCCTAAGAATGTACCTGACTAGTAAGTATCTTAAAACCTATGGATTACTATGTCTCCAAAAGAGAATCAAGCGTGTGTACAGGGGCATAAACGCAGCAGTTATAGGATTGGAGAGGTTCGGTGAGCAAATGAAGACCCTTTGAAGTCATATTGCATGGTACCCATTCCACGGGTCTCAACTCTCCAGGTTTAAGGTATTCTTCCTTCAGCTAAAACATGCATGTGGAACCCAGAGTATGATCCACCCTAACCCTTCCCCGAAGCCTTACCCTAACCCATTCCCTAGTACTAACCCGTACGCTAACACTAACCCATGCCCTCACACGTACGCTCACACTAAACCGTTTTCGTACCCGCACCTGGACCCTAAAACGTACTCAAACCCTAACCCTAACCCTAGCCCGAACCCTAACTCTAACACTTCCCCAGGGCCTTCCCCTCACCCGGCACCTAATCCTAACCCGAACGCTAACACTAAACCGTGCCCTCACACGTACGCTCCCCCTAAACCATTGTCATACGCTCATCTGGACCCTAAACCGTCCCCATAACCTACCCCTAACCCTAGACCGAACCCTAACCCTAACCCTTCCCCGAAGCCTTCCCCTCACACGTCCCCTAATCCTAACCCGTACGCTAACACTAACCCGTGCCCTCACACGCACGCTCCCCCTGAAACGATGTCATACCCTCACCTGGAACCTAAACCGTCCCCGTTCCCTAACCCTAAACTTACCCCAAACCCTAACCCTAACCCTTCCCCGGAGCCTTCCCTTCACCCGTCCCCTAATCCTAACCCGTATGCAAACAGTAACCCGTGATCTCACACGTACGCTCCACCTAAACCGTTGTCATACCCTCACCTGGACCTTAAACTGTCCCCGTCCCCTAACCCTAAGTCTAGCCTGAACCCTAACCCTCTTTCCCGAAGCCTTCCCCTCACCCGTCCCCTAATCCTAAGCCGTACGCTAACATTTACCCATTCCCTCACACGTACGCTCCCCCTAAACCGTTGTCGTACGCTCACCTGGACCCTAAACCGTCCCCGTCCCCTAACGCTAACCCTAGCCCGAACACTAACCCTAACCCTTCCCCGAAGCTTTCCCCTCTCAAGTCCCCTAATCCTAACCCGTACGCTAACACTAACCCATGCCCTCACACGTACCCTCCCCCTAAACCATTGTCGTAACCTGACCTGGACCCTAAACCATCCCCGTACCCTAACCTTAACCCTAGCCCGAACCCTAACCCTAACCCTTCCCTGAAGCCTTCCCCTCACCCGTCCCCTAATCCTAACCCGTATGCTAACACTATCCCGAGCCCTCACACGAACACTCCCCCTAAACCGTAGTCGTACCCTAACCTGGACCCTAAACCGTCCCCGTCCCCTAATCCTAACCCTAGCCCGAACCCTAACCCTAACCCTTCCCCGAAGCCTTCCCCTCACCCGTCCCCGAATCCTAACCCGTACGCTAACACTAACCTGTGCTCTCACACGTACGCTCCCCCTAATCCGTTGTCGTACCCTCACCTGGACCCTAATCTGTCCCCGTTCCCGTCCCCTAACCCTAGCCCGAACCCTAATCCTAACCCTTCCCCGAAGCCTTCCCCTCACCCGTCCCCTAATCCTAACCCGTACGCTAACACTAACCTGTGCTCTCACACGTACGCTCCCCCTAAACCGTTGTCGTACCCTCAACTGGACCCTAAACCGTACCCTTCCCCTAACCCTAACCCTATCCCGAACCCTAACACTAAGCCTTCCCCGAAGCCTTCCCCTCATCTGTCCCCTAATCCTAACCCGTACCCTAACACTAACCCGTGCCCTCACACGTACGCTCCCCCTAAACCGTTGTCATACACTCACCTGGACCCTAAACCGTCCCCATCCCGTAACTCTAAACCTAGCCGGAACCCTAACCCTAACCCTTCCCAGGAGCCTTCCCCTCACCTGTCCCCTAATCCAAACCCGTACGCTAACATAAACCGTGCCCTCACACGTACGCTCCCCCTAAACAGTTGTCGTACCCTCACCTGGACCCTAAACCGTCCCCGTCCCCTAACACTAACCCTAGCCCGAACCCTAACCCTAACACTTCCCCGAAGCCTGACCCTCACCCGTCCCCTAATCCTAACCCGTACGCGAACACTAACATGCGCCCTCACAGGTACGCTCCCCCTAAAGCATTGTCGTACCCTCCCGTGGACCCTAAACCGTCCCCGTCCCCTAACACTAACCCTAGCCCGAACCCTAACCCTAACACTTCCCCGAAGCCTGACCCTCACCCGTCCCCTAATCCTAACCCGTACGCGAACACTAACATGCGCCCTCACAGGTACGCTCCCCCTAAAGCGTTGTCGTACACTCCCCTGGACCCTAAACCGTCCCCGTCCCCTAACCCTAACCCTAGCCCGAACCCTAAGCCTAACACTTTCCCGAAGCCTGACCCTCACCCGTCCCCTAATCCTAACCCGTACGCTAACACTAACCCGCGCCCTCACACCTACGCTCCCCCAATTCGTTGCCGTACCCTCCCATGGACCCTAAACCGTCCCCATCCCCTAACCCTAACCCTAGCCCGAACCCTAACCCTAACCCTTCCCCGAAGCCTGACCCTCACCCGAAACCTAATCCTAACCAGTACGCTAACACTAACCCGCGCCCTCACACATACGCTCCCCGTAAAGCATTGTCGTACCCTCCCCTGGACCCTAAACCGTCCCCGTCCCCTAACCCTAACCCTAGCCCGAACCTTAACCCTAACCCTTCCCTGAAGCCTGACCCTCACCCGTCCCCTAATCCTAACCCGTACGCTAACACTAACCCGTGCCCTCACACGTACGCTCCCCCTAAAGCGTTGTCGTACCCTCCCCTGGACCCTAAACCGTCCCCGTCCCCTAACCCTAATCCTAGCCCGAACCCTAACCCTAACCCTTCCCCGAAGCCTGACCCTCACGCGAAACCTAATCCTAACCAGTACGCTAACACTAACCCACGCCCTCACACGTACGCTCCCCCTAAAGCGTTGTCGTACCCTCCCCTGGACCCTAAACCGTCGCCGTCCCCTAACCCTAACCCTAGCCCGAACCCTAACACTAAGCATTTCCCGAAGCCTTCCCCTCATCTGTCTACTAATCCTAACCCGTACTCTAACACTAACCCGTGCCCTCACACGTACGCTCCCCCTAAACCATTGTCATACACTCACCTGGACCCTAAACCGTCCCCATCCCGTAACCCTAACCCAGCCGGAACCCTAACCCAAAACCTTCCCTGGAGCTTTCCACTCAGCCGTCCCCTAATCCAAACCCGTACGCTAACATAAATCGTGCCCTCACACGTATGCTCCCCCTAAACAGTTGTCGTACCCTCACCTGGACCCTAAACCGTCCCCGTCCCCTAACAATAACCCTAGCCCGAACCCTAACACTAAACCTTCCCCGAAGCCTTCCTCTCACCCGTCCTCTATTACTAAGCCGTACGCTAACACTAACCCGTGCCCTCACACGTACACTCCCCCTAAAACGTTGTTGTACACTCAACTGGACCCTAAACAGTCCCCGTCCCCTAACACTAACCCTAGCCCGAACCGTAACCCTAACTCTTCCCCAAAGCCTTCCCCTCACCCGTGCCCTAATCCTAAGCCGTTTGCTAACACTAACCCGTGCCCTCACAAGTACGCACCCCCTAAACGGTTGTCGTACCCTCACCTGGACCCTAAACCATCCCCGTCCCCTAACCCTAACCCTAGCCCGAACCCTAACCCTAACCCTTCCCCGAAGCCTTACTTTCACCCGTCCCCTAATCCTAACCTGTACGCTAACACTAACAATTGCCCTCACACGTACGCTCCCCCTAATCCGTTGTCGTACCCTCACCTGGACCCTAATCTGTCCCCGTTCCCGTCCCCTAACCCTAGCCCGAACCCTAATCCTAACCCTTCCCCGAAGCCTTCCCCTCACCCGTCCCCTAATCCTAACCAGTATGCTAACACTATCCCGAGCCCTCACACGAACACTCCCCCTAAACCGTAGTCGTACCCTAACCTGGACCCTAAACCGTCCCCGTCCCCTAATCCTAACCCTAGCCCGAACCCTAACCCTAACCCTTCCCCGAAGCCTTCCCCTCAACCGTCCCCGAATCCTAACCCGTACGCTAACACTAACCTGTGCCCTCACACGTACGCTCCCCCTAATCCGTTGTCGTACCCTCACCTGGACCCTAATCTGTCCCCGTTCCCGTCCCCTAACCCTAGCCCGAACCCTAATCCTAACCCTTCCCCGAAGCCTTCCCCTCACCCGTCCCCTAATCCTAACCCGTACGCTAACACTAACCTGTGCTCTCACACGTACGCTCCCCCTAAACCGTTGTCGTACCCTCAACTGGACCCTAAACCGTACCCTTCCCCTAACCCTAACCCTATCCCGAACCCTAACACTAAGCCTTCCCCGAAGCCTTCCCCTCATCTGTCCCCTAATCCTAACCCGTACTCTAACACTAACCCATGCCCTCACACGTACGCTCCCCCTAAACCGTTGTCATACACTCACCTGGACCCTAAACCGTCCCCATCCCGTAACCCTAAACCTAGCCGGAACCCTAACCCTAACCCTTCCCAGGAGCCTTCCCCTCACCTGTCCCCTAATCCAAACCCGTACGCTAACATAAACCGTGCCCTCACACGTACGCTCCCCCTAAACAGTTGTCGTACCCTCACCTGGACCCTAAACTGTCCCCGTCCCCTAACACTAACCCTAGCCCGAACCCTAACCTTAACACTTCCCCGAAGCCTGACCCTCACCCGTCCCCTAATCCTAACCCGTACGCGAACACTAACATGCGCCCTCACAGGTACGCTCCCCCTAAAGCATTGTCATACCCTCCCATGGACCCTAAACCGTCCCCGTCCCCTAACACTAAACCTAGCCCGAACCCTAACCCTAACACTTCCCCGAAGCCTGACCCTCACCCGTCCCCTAATCCTAACCCGTACGCTAACACTAACCCACGCCCTCACACGCACGCTCCCCCTAAAGCGTTGCCGTAACCTCACCTGGACCCTAAACCGTCCCCGTCCCCTAACCCTAACCCTAGCCCGAACCCTAACCCTAACCCTTCCCCGAAGCTTGACCCTCACCCGTCCCCTAATCCTAACCCGTACGCTAACACTAACCCGCGCCCTGACACGCACGCTCCCCCTAAATCGTTGCCATACCCTCACCTGGACCCTAAACCGTCCCCGTCCCCTAACCCTAACCCTAGCCCGAACCCTAAACCTAACACTTCCCCGAAGCCTGACCCTCACCCGTCCCCTAATCCTAACCCGTACGCTAACACTAACCCGCGCCCTCACACGCACGCTGCCCCTAAAGCGTTGCCGTACCCTCACCTGGACCCTAAACCGTCCCCGTCCCCTAACCCTAACCCTAGACCGAACCATAACCCTAACCCTTCCCCGAAGCCTGACCCTCACCCGTCCCCTAATCCTAAGCCGTATGCTAACACTAACACGCGCCCTCACACGCACGCTCCCCCTAAAGCGTTGCCGTACCCTCACCTGGACCCTAAACCGTCCCCGTACCCCAAACCTAACCCTAGCCCGAACCCTAACCCTAACCCTTCCCTGAAGCCTGACCCTCACCCGTCCCCTAATCCTAAGCCGTACGCTAACACTAACGCGCGCCCTCACACGCACGCTCCCCCTAAAGCGTTGCCGTACCCTCACCTGGACCCTAAACCGTCCCCATCCCCTAACCCTAACCCTAGCCCGAACCATAACCCTAACCCTTCCCCGAAGCCTGACCCTCACCCGTCCCCTAATCCTAACCCGTACGCTAACACTAACCCACGCCCTCACACGCACGCTCCCCCTAAAGCGTTGCCGTACCCTCACCTGGACCCTAAACCGTCCCCGTCCCCTAACCCTAACCCTAGCCCGAACCATAACCCTAACACTTCCCCGAAGCCTGACCCTCACCCGTCCCCTAATCCTAACCCGTACGCTAACACTAACCCGCGCCCTCACACGCACGCTCCCCCTAAAGCGTTGCCGTACCCTCACCTGGACCCTAAACCGTCCCCGTCCCCTAACCCTAACCCTAGCCCGAACCATAACCCTAACCCTTCCCCGAAGCCTGACCCTCACCCGTCCCCTAATCCTAACCCGTACGCTAACACTAACCCGCGCCCTCACACGCACGCTCCCCCTAAAGCGTTGCCGTACCCTCACCTGGACCCTAAACCGTCCCCGTCCCCTAACCCTAACCCTAGCCCGAACCCTAAACCTAACCCTTCCCCGAAGCCTGACCCTCACCCGTCCCCTAATCCTAACCCGTACGCTAACACTAACCCGCGCCCTCACACGCACGGTCCCCCTAAAGCGTTGCCGTACCCTCACCTGGACCCTAAACCGTCCCCATCCCCTAACCCTAACCCTAGCCCGAACCCTAACCCTAACCCTTCCCCGAAGCCTGACCCTCACCCGTCCCCTAATCCTAACCCGTACGCTAACACTAACCCGCGCCCTACAAGCACGCACCCCCTAAAGCTTTGCCGTACCCTCACCTGGACCCTAAACCGTCCCCGTCCCCGTCCCCTAACCCTAGCCCGAACCCTAAACCTAACCCTTCCCCGAAGCCTGACCCTCACCCGTCCCCTAATCCTAACCCGTACGCTAACACTAACCCGCGCCCTCACACGCACGCTCCCCCTAAAGCGTTGCCGTACCCTCACCTGGACCCTAAACCGTCCCCGTCCCCTAACCCTAACCCTAGCCTGAACCCTAACCCTAACCCTTCCCCGAAGCCTGACCCTCACCCGTCCCCTAATCCTAACCCGTACGCTAACGCTAACCCACGCCCTCACACGCACGCTCCCCCTAAAGCGTTGCCGTACCCTCACCTGGACCCTAAACCGTCCCCATCCCCTAACCCTAACCCTAGCCCGAACCATAACCCTAACCCTTCCCCGAAGCCTGACCCTCACCCGTCCCCTAATCCTAACCCGTACGCTAACACTAACCCACGCCCTCACACGCACGCTCCCCCTAAAGCGTTGCCGTACCCTCACCTGGACCCTAAACCGTCCCCGTCCCCTAACCCTAACCCTAGCCCGAACCATAACCCTAACCCTTCCCCGAAGCCTGACCCTCACCCGTCCCCTAATCCTAACCCGTACGCTAACACTAACCCGCGCCCTCACACGCACGCTCCCCCTAAAGCGTTGCCGTACCCTCACCTGGACCCTAAACCGTCCCCGTCCCCTAACCCTAACCCTAGCCCGAACCCTAACCCTAACCCTTCCCCGAAGCCTGAACCTCACCCGTCCCCTAATCCTAACCCGTACGCTAACATAACACGCGCCCTCACACGCACGCTCCCCCTAAAGCGTTGCCGTACCCTCACCTGGACCCTAAACCGTCCCCATTCCCTAACCCTAACCCTAGCCCGAACCCTAACCCTAACCCTTCCCTGAAGCCTGACCCTCACCCGTCCCCTAATCCTAAGCCGTACGCTAACACTATCGCGCGCCCTCACATGCACGCTCCCCCTAAAGCGTTGCCGTACACTCACCTGGACCCTAAACCGTCCCAATCCCCTAACCCTATACCTAGCCCGAACCCTAACCCTAACCCTTCCCCGAAGCCTGACCCTCACCCGTCCCCTAATCCTAACCCGTACGCCAACACTAACCCGCGCCCTCACACGCACGCTCCGCCTAAAGCGTTGCCCTACGCTCACCTGGACCCTAAACCGACCTCGTCCCCTAACCCTAACCCTAGCCGAACCCTAACCCTAACCCTTCCCCGAAGCCTGACCCTCACCCGTCCCCTAATCCTAACCCGTACGCTAACACTAACCCGCGCCCTCACACGCACGCTCCCCCTAAAGCGTTGCCGTACCCTCACCTGGACCCTAAACCGTCCCCGTCCCCTAACCCTAACCCTAGCCTGAACCCTAACCCTAACCCTTCCCCGAAGCCTGACCCTCACCCGTCCCCTAATCCTAACCCGTACGCCAACACTAATCCGCGCCCTCACACGCACGCTCCCCCTAAAGCGTTGCCGTACCCTCACCTGGACCCTAAACCGTCCCCGTCCCCTAACCCTAACCCTAGCCGAACCCTAACCCTAACCCTTCCCCGAAGCCTGACCCTCACCCGTCCCCTAATCCTAACCCGTACGCTAACACTAACCCGCGCCCTCACACGCACGCTCCCCCTAAAGCGTTGCCGTACCCTCACCTGGACCCTAAACCGTCCCCGTCCCCTAACCCTAACCCTAGCCCGAACCCTAACCCTAACCCTTCCCCGAAGCCTGACCCTCACCCGTCCCCTAATCCTAACCCGTACGCTAACACTAACCCGCCCCTCACACGCACGCTCCCCCTAAAGCGTTGCCGTACCCTCACCTGGACCCTAAACCGTCCCCGTCCCCTAACCCTAAACCTAGCCCGAACCCTAACCCTAACCCTTCCCCGAAGCCTGACCCTCACCCGTCCCCTAAACCTAACCCGTACGCTAACACTGACCCACGCCCTCACACGCACGCTCCCCCTAAAGCGTTGCCGTACCCTCAACTGGACCCTAAACCGTCCCCGTCCCCTAACCCTAACCCTAGCCCGAACCCTAACCCTAACCCTTCCACGAAGCCTGACCCTCACCCGGCCCCTAATCCTAACCCGTACGCTAACACTAACCCGCGCCCTCACACGCACGCTCCCCCTAAAGCGTTGCCGTACCCTCACCTGGACCCTAAACCGTCCCCATCCCCTAACCCTAACCCTAGCCCGAACCCTAACCCTATCCCTTCCCCGAAGCCTGACCCTCACCCGTCCCCTAATCCTAACCCGTACGCTAACACTAACCCGCGCCCTCACACAAACGCTCCCCCTAAAGCGTTGCCGTACCCTCACCTGGACCCTAAACCGTCCCCGTCCCTTAACCCTAACCCTAGCATAACCCTAACCCTAACCCTTCCCCGAAGCCTGACCCTCACCCGTCCCCTAATCCTAACCCGTACGCTAACACTAACCCGCGCCCTCACACGCACGCTCCCCCTAAAGCGTTGCCGTACCCTCTCCTGGACCCTAAACCTTCCCGTCCCCTAACCCTAACCCTAGCCCGAACCCTAACCCTAAACCTTCCCCGAAGCCTGACCCTCACCCGTCCCGTAATCCTAACCCGTACGCTAACACTAACCCGCGCCCTCACACGCACGCTCCCCCTAAAGCGTTGCCGTACCCTCACCTGGACCTTAAACCGTCCCCGTCCCCTAACCCTAACCCTAGCCCGAACGCTAACCCTAACCCTTCCCCGAAGCCTGACCCTCACCCGTCCCCTAATCCTAACCCGTACGCTAACACTAACCCGCGCCCTCACATGCACGCTCCCCCTAAAGCGTTGCCGTACCCTCACCTGGACCCTAAACCGTCCCCGTCCCCTAACCCTAACCCTAGCCGAACCCTAACCCTAACCCTTCCCCGAAGCCTGACCCTCACCCGTCCCCTAATCCTAACCCGTACGCTAACACTAACCCGCGCCCTCACACGCACGCTCCCCCTAAAGCGTTGCCGTACCCTCACCTGGACCCTAAACCGTCCCCGTCCCCTAACCCTAACCCTAGCCCGAACCCTAACCCTAACCCTTCCCCGAAGCCTGACCCTCACCCGTCCCCTAATCCTAACCCGTACGCTAACGCTAACCCGTGCCCTCACACGCACGCTCCCCCTAAAGCGTTGCCGTACCCTCACCTGGACCCTAAACCGTCCCCATCCCCTAACCCTAACCCTAGCCCGAACCCTAACCCTAACCCTTCCCCGAAGCCTGACCCTCACCCGTCCCCTAATCCTAACCCGTACGCTAACGCTAACCCGCGCCCTCACACGCACGCTCCCCCTAAAGCGTTGCCGTACCCTCACCTGGACCCTAAACCGTCCCCATCCCCTAACCCTAATCCTAGCCCGAACCCTAACCCTAACCCTTCCCCGAAGCCTGACCCTCACCCGTCCCCTAATCCTAACCCGTACGCTAACACTAACCCGCGCCCTCACATGCACGCTCCCCCTAAAGCGTTGCCGTACCCTCACCTGGACCGTAAACCGTCCCCGTCCCCTAACCCTAACCCTAGCCCGAACCATAATCCTAACCCTTCCCCGAAGCCTGACCCTCACCCGTCCCCTAATCCTAACCCGTACGCTAACACTAACCCGCGCCCTCACACGCACGCTCCCCCTAAAGCGTTGCCGTACCCTCACCTGGACCCTAAACCGTCCCCGTCCCCTAACCCTAACCCTAGCCCGAACCATAACCCTAACCCTTCCCCGAAGCCTGACCCTCACCCGTCCCCTAATCCTAACCCGTACGCTAACACTAACCCGCGCCCTCACACGCACGCTCCCCCTAAAGCGTTGCCGTACCCTCACCTGGACCCTAAACCGTCCCCGTCCCCTAACCCTAACCCTAGCCCGAACCCTAAACCTAACCCTTCCCCGAAGCCTGACCCTCACCCGTCCCCTAATCATAACCCGTACGCTAACACTAACCCGCGCCCTCACACGCACGGTCCCCCTAAAGCGTTGCCGTACCCTCACCTGGACCCTAAACCGTCCCCATCCCCTAACCCTAACCCTAGCCCGAACCCTAACCCTAACCCTTCCCCGAAGCCTGACCCTCACCCGTCCCCTAATCCTAACCTATACGCTAACACTAACCCGCGCCCTACAAGCACGCACCCCCTAAAGCTTTGCCGTACCCTCACCTGGACCCTAAACCGTCCCCGTCCCCGTCCCCTAACCCTAGCCCGAACCCTAAACCTAACCCTTCCCCGAAGCCTGACCCTCACCCGTCCCCTAATCCTAACCCGTACGCTAACACTAACCCGCGCCCTCACACGCACGCTCCCCCTAAAGCTTTGCCGTACCCTCACCTGGACCCTAAACCGTCCCCGTCCCCTAATCCTAACCCTAGCCCGAACCCTAACCCTAACCCTTCCCCGAAGCCTGACCCTCACCCGTCCCCTAATCCTAACCCGTACGCTAACACTAACCCACGCCCTCACACGCACGCTCCCCCTAAAGCGTTGCCGTACCCTCACCTGGACCCTAAACCGTCCCCGTCCCCTAACCCTAACCCTAGCCCGAACCCTAACCCTAACCCTTCCCCGAAGCCTGACCCTCACCCGTCCCCTAATCCTAACCCGTACGCTAACACTAACCCGCGCCCTCACACGCACGCTCCCCCTAAAGCGTTGCCGTACCCTCACCTGGACCGTAAACCGTCCCCATCCCATAACCCTAACCCTAGCCCGAACCATAACCCTAACCCTTCCCCGAAGCCTGACCCTCACCCGTCCCCTAATCCTAACCTGTACGCTAACACTAACCCGCGCCCTCACACGCACGCTCCCCCTAAAGCGTTGCCGTACCCTCACCTGGACCCTAAACCGTCCCCGTCCCCTAACCCTAACCCTAGCCCGAACCCTAACCCTAACCCTTCCCCGAAGCCTGACCCTCACCCGTCCCCTAATCCTAACCCGTACGCTAACACTAACCCGCGCCCTCACACGCACGCTCCCCCTAAAGCGTTGCCGTACCCTCACCTGGACCCTAAACCGTCCCCGTCCCCTAACCCTAACCCTAGCCCGAACCCTAACCCTAACCCTTCCCCGAAGCCTGAACCTCACCCGTCCCCTAATCCTAACCCGTACGCTAACATAACACGCGCCCTCACACGCACACTCCCCCTAAAGCGTTGCCGTACCCTCACCTGGACCCTAAACCGTCCCCATTCCCTAACCCTAACCCTAGCCCGAACCCTAACCCTAACCCTTCCCTGAAGCCTGACCCTCACCCGTCCCCTAATCCTAAGCCGTACGCTAACACTATCGCGCGCCCTCACATGCACGCTCCCCCTAAAGCGTTGCCGTACCCTCACCTGGACCCTAAACCGTCCCAATCCCCTAACCCTATACCTAGCCCGAACCCTAACCCTAACCCTTCCCCGAAGCCTGACCCTCACCCGTCCCCTAATCCTAACCCGTACGCCAACACTAACCCGCGCCCTCACACGCACGCTCCGCCTAAAGCGTTGCCCTACGCTCACCTGGACCCTAAACCGTCCCCGTCCCCTAACCCTAACCCTAGCCGAACCCTAACCCTAACCCTTCCCCGAAGCCTGACCCTCACCCGTCCCCTAATCCTAACCCGTACGCTAACACTAACCCGCGCCCTCACACGCACGCTCCCCCTAAAGCGTTGCCGTACCCTCACCTGGACCCTAAACCGTCCCCGTCCCCTAACCCTAACCCTAGCCTGAACCCTAACCCTAACCCTTCCCCGAAGCCTGACCCTCACCCGTCCCCTAATCCTAACCCGTACGCCAACACTAATCCGCGCCCTCACACGCACGCTCCCCCTAAAGCGTTGCCGTACCCTCACCTGGACCCTAAACCGTCCCCGTCCCCTAACCCTAACCCTAGCCGAACCCTAACCCTAACCCTTCCCCGAAGCCTGACCCTCACCCGTCCCCTAATCCTAACCCGTACGCTAACACTAACCCGCGCCCTCACACGCACGCTCCCCCTAAAGCGTTGCCGTACCCTCACCTGGACCCTAAACCATCCCCGTCCCCTAACCCTAACCCTAGCCCGAACCCTAACCCTAACCCTTCCCCGAAGCCTGACCCTCACCCGTTCCCTAATCCTAACCCGTACGCTAACACTAACCCGCCCCTCACATGCACGCTCCCCCTAAAGCGTTGCCGTACCCTCACCTGGACCCTAAACCGTCCCCGTCCCCTAACCCTAAACCTAGCCCGAACCCTAACCCTAACCCTTCCCCGAAGCCTGACCCTCACCCGTCCCCTAAACCTAACCCGTACGCTAACACTGACCCACGCCCTCACACGCACGCTCCCCCTAAAGCGTTGCCGTACCCTCACCTGGACCCTAAACCGTCCCCGTCCCCTAACCCTAACCCTAGCCCGAACCCTAACCGTAACCCTTCCCCGAAGCCTGACCCTCACCCGTCCCCTAATCCTAACCCGTACGCTAACACTACCCCGCGCCCTCACACGCACGCTTCACCTAAAGCGTTGCCGTACCCTCACCTGGACCCTAAACCGTCCCCATCCCCTAACCCTAACCCTAGCCCGAACCCTAACCCTATCCCTTCCCCGAAGCCTGACCCTCACCCGTCCCCTAATTCTAACCCGTACGCTAACACTAACCCGCGCCCTCACACGCACGCTCCCCCTAAAGCGTTGCCGTCCCCTCACCTGGACCCTAAACCGTCCCCGTCCCCTAACCCTAACCCTAGCATAACCCTAACCCTAACCCTTCCCCGAAGCCTGACCCTCACCCGTCCCCTAATCCTAACCCGTACGCTAACACTAACCCGCGCCCTCACACGCACGCTCCCCCTAAAGCGTTGCCGTACCCTCACCTGGACCCTAAACCGTCCCCGTCCCCTAACCCTAACCCTAGCCCGAACCCTAACCCTAACCCTTCCCCGAAGCCTGACACTCACCCGTCCCCTAATCCTAACCCGTACGCTAACACTAACCTGCGCCCTCACACGCACGCTCCCCCTAAAGCGTTGCCGTACCCTCACCTGGACCCTAAACCGTCCCCGTCCCCTAACCCTAACCCTACCCCGAACCCTAACCCTAACTCTTCCCCGAAGCCTGACCCTCACCCGTACCCTAATCCTAATCCGTACGCTAACACTAACCCGCCCCTCACACGCACGCTCCCCCTAAAGCGTTGCCGTACCCTCACCTGGACCCTAAACCGTCCCAGTCCCCTAACCCTATCCCTAGCCCGGACCCTAACCCTAACCCTTCCCCGAAGCCTGACCCTCACCCGTCCCCTAATCCTAACCCGTACGCTAACACTAACCCGCGCCCTCACACGCACGCTCCCCCTAAAGCGTTGCCGTACCCTCACCTGGACCCTAAACCGTCCCCGTCCCCTAACCCTAACCCTAGCCCGAACCCTAACCCTAACCCTTCCCCGAAACCTGACCCTCACCCGACCCCTAATCCTAACCCGTACGATAACACTAACCCGCACCCTCACACGCACGCTCCCCCTAAAGCTTTGCCGTACCCTCACCTGGACCCTAAACCGTCCCCGTCCCCTAACCCTAACCCTAGCCCGAACCCTAACCCTAACCCTTCCCCGAAGCCTGACCCTCACCCGTCCCCTAATCCTAACCCGTACGCTAACACTAACCCGCGCTTTCACACGCACGCTCCCCCTAAAGCGTTGCCGTACCCTCACCTGGACCCGAAACCGTCCCCGTCCCCTAATCCTAACCCTAGCCCGAACCCTAACCCTAACCCTTCCCCGAAGCCTGACCCTCACCCGTCCCCTAATCCTAACCGGTACGCTAACACTAACACGCGCCCTCACATGCAGGCTCCCCCTAAAACGTTGCCGTACCCTCACCTGGACCCTAAACCGTCCCCGTCCCCGAACCCTAACCCTAGCCCGAACCCTAACCCTAACCCTTCCCCGAAGCCTGACCCTCACCCGTCCCCTAATCCTAACCCGTACGCTAACACTAACCCGCGCCCTCACACGCACGCTCCCCCTAAAGCGTTGCCGTACCCTCACCTGGACCCTAAACCGTCCCCGTCCCCTAACCCTAACCCTAGCCCGAACCCTAACCCTAACCCTTCCCCGAAGCCTGACCCTCACCCGTCCCCTAATCCTAACCCGTACGCTAACACTAACCCGCGCCCTCACACGCACGCTCCCCCTAAAGCGTTGCCGTACCCTCACCTGGACCCTAAACCGTCCCCGTCCCCTAACCCTAACCCTAGCCCGAACCCTAACCCTAACCCTTCCCCGAAGCCTGACCCTCACCCGTCCCCTAATCCTAACCTGTACGCTAACACTAACCCGCACCCTCACATGCACGCTCCCCCTAAAGCGTTGCCGTACCCTCACCTGGACCCTAAACCGTCCCCATCCCCTAACCCTAACCCTAGCCAGAACCCTAACCCTAACCCTTCCCCGAAGCCTGACCCTCACCCGTCCCCTAATCCTAACCCGTACGCTAACACTAACCCGAGCCCTCACACGCACGCTCCCCCTAAAGCGTTGCCGTACCCTCACCTGGACCCGAAACCGTCCCCATCCCCTAACCCTAACCCTAGCCCGAACCCTAACCCTAACCCTTCCCCGAAGCCTGACCCTCACCCGTCCCCTAATCCTAACCCGTACGCTAACACTAACCCGCGCCCTCACACGCACGCTCCCCCTAAAGCGTTGCCGTACCCTCACCTGGACCCTAAACCGTCCCCGTCCCCTAACCCTAACCCTAGCCCGAACCCTAACCCTAACCCTTCCCCGAAGCCTGACCCTCACCCGTCCCCTAATCCTAACCCGTACGCTAACACTAACCCGTGCCCTCACACGCACGCTCCCCCTAAAGCGTTGCCGTACCCTCACCTGGACCCTAAACCGTCCCCGTCCCCTAACACTAACCCTAGCCCGAACCCTAACCCTAACACTTCCCCGAAGCCTAACCCTCACCCGTCCCCTAATCCTAACCCGTACGCTAACACTAGCCCGCGCCCTCACACGCACGCTCCCCCTAAAGCGTTGCCGTACCCTCACCTGGACCCTAAACCGTCCCCGTCCCCTAACCCTAACCCTAGCCCGAACCCTAACCCTAAATCTTCCCCGAAGCCTGACCCTCACCCGTCCCCTAATCCTAACCCGTACGCTAACAGTAGCCCGCGCCCTCACACGCACGCTCCCCCTAAAGCGTTGCCGTACCCTCACCTGGACCTTAAACCGTCCCCGTCCCCTAACCCTAACCCTAGCCCGAACGCTAACCCTAACCCTTCCCCGAAGCCTGACCCTCACCCGTACCCTAATTCTAACCCGTACGCTAACACTAACCCGCGCCCTCACACGCACGCTCCCCCTAAAGCGTTGCCGTACCCTCACCTGGACCCTAAACCGTCCCCGTCCCCTAACCCTAACCCTAGCCCGAACCCTAACCCTAACCCTTCCCCGAAACCTGACCCTCACCCGTCCCCTAATCCTAACCCGTACGCTAACACTAACCCGCGCCCTCACACGCACGCTCCCCCTAAAGCTTTGCCGTACCCTCACCTGGACCCTAAACCGTCCCCGTCCCCTAACCCTAACCCTAGCCCGAACCCTAACCCTAACCCTTCCCCGAAGCCTGACCCTCCCCCGTCCCCTAATCCTAACCCGTACGCTAACACTAACCCGCGCTTTCACACGCACGCTCCCCCTAAAGCGTTGCCGTACCCTCACCTGGACCCTAAACCGTCCCCGTCCCCTAACCCTAACCCTAGCCCGAACCCTAACCCTAACCCTTCCCCGAAGCCTGACCCTCACCCGTCCCCTAATCCTAACCGGTACGCTAACACTAACACGCGCCCTCACACGCAGGCTCTCCCTAAAGCGTTGCCGTACCCTCACCTGGACCCTAAACCGTCCCCGTGCCCGAACCCTAACCCTAGCCCGAACCCTAACCTTAACCCTTCCCCGAAGCCTGACCCTCACCCGTCCCCTAATCCTAACCCGTACGCTAACACTAACCCGCGCCCTCACACGCACGCTCCCCCTAAAGCGTTGCCGTACCCTCACCTGGACCCTAAACCGTCCCCGTCCCCTAACCCTAACCCTAGCCCGAACCCTAACCCTAACCCTTCCCCGAAGCCTGACCCTCACCCGTCCCCTAATCCTAACCCGTACGCTAACACTAACCCGCACCCTCACATGCACGCTCCCCCTAAAGCATTGCCGTACCCTCACCTGGACCCTAAACCGTCCCCATCCCCTAACCCTAACCCTAGCCCGAACCCTAACCCTAACCCTTCCCCGAAGCCTGACCCTCACCCGTCCCCTAATCCTAACCCGTACGCTAACACTAACCCGAGCCCTCACACGCACGCTCCCCCTAAAGCGTTGCCGTACCCTCACCTGGACCCGAAACCGTCCCCGTCCCCTAACCCTAACCCTAGCCCGAACCCTAACCCTAACCCTTCCCCGAAGCCTGACCCTCACCCGTCCCCTAATCCTAACCCGTACGCTAACACTAACCCGCGCCCTCACACGCACGCTCCCCCTAAAGCGTTGCCGTACCCTCACCTGGACCCTAAACCGTCCCCATCCCCTAACCCTAACCCTAGCCCGAACCCTAACCCTATCCCTTCCCCGAAGCCTGACCCTCACCCGTCCCCTAATTCTAACCCGTACGCTAACACTAACCCGCGCCCTCACGCACGCTCCCCCTAAAGCGTTGCCGTCCCCTCACCTGGACCCTAAACCGTCCCCGTCCCCTAACCCTAACCCTAGCATAACCCTAACCCTAACCCTTCCCCGAAGCCTGACCCTCACCCGTCCCCTAATCCTAACCCGTACGCTAACACTAACCCGCGCCCTCACACGCACGCTCCCCCTAAAGCGTTGCCGTACCCTCACCTGGACCCTAAACCGTCCCCGTCCCCTAACCCTAACCCTAGCCTGAACCCTAACCCTAACCCTTCCCCGAAGCCTGACCCTCACCCGTCCCCTAATCCTAACCCGTACGCTAACACTAACCCGCGCCCTCACACGCACGCTCCCCCTAAAGCGTTGCCGTACCCTCACCTGGACCTTAAACCGTCCCCATCCCCTAACCCTAACCCTAGCCCGAACGCTAACCCTAACCCTTCCCCGAAGCCTGACCCTCACCCGTACCCTAATCCTAACCGGTACGCTAACACTAACCCGCGCCCTCACACGCACGCTCCCCCTAAAGCGTTGCCGTACCCAAAACCTGGACCCTAAACCGTCCCCGTCCCCTAACCCTAACCCTAGCCCGAACCCTAACCCTAACCCTTCCCCGAAGCCTGACCCTCACCCGTCCCCTAATCCTAACCCGTACGCTAACACTAACCCGCGCCCTCACACGCACGCTCCCCCTAAAGCGTTGCCGTACCCTCACCTGGACCCTAAACCGTCCCCGTCCCCTAACCCTAACCCTAGCCCGAACCCTAACCCTAACCCTTCCCCGAAGCCTGACCCTCACCCGTCCCCTAATCCTAACCCGTACGCTAACACTAACCCGCACCCTCACATGCACGCTCCCCCTAAAGCGTTGCCGTACCCTCACCTGGACCCTAAACCGTCCCCATCCCCTAACCCTAACCCTAGCCCGAACCCTAACCCTAACCCTTCCCCGAAGCCTGACCCTCACCCGTCCCCTAATCCTAACCCGTACACTAACACTAACCCGAGCCCTCACACGCACGCTCCCCCTAAAGCGTTGCCGTACCCTCACCTGGACCCGAAACCGTCCCCGTCCCCTAACCCTAACCCTAGCCCGAACCCTAACCCTAACCCTTCCCCGAAGCCTGACCCTCACCCGTCCCCTAATCCTAACCCGTACGCTAACACTAACCCGCGCCCTCACACGCACGCTCCCCCTAAAGCGTTGCCGTACCCTCACCTGGACCCGAAACCGTCCCCATCCCCTAACCCTAACCCTAGCCCGAACCCTAACCCTAACCCTTCCCCGAAGCCTGACCCTCACCCGTCCCCTAATCCTAACCCGTACGCTAACACTAACCCGCGCCTTCACACGCACGCTCCCCCTAAAGCATTGCCGTACCCTCACCTGGACCCTAAACCGTCCCCGTCCCCTAACCCTAACCCTAGCCCGAACCCTAACCCTAACCCTTCCCCGAAGCCTGACCCTCACCCGTCCCCTAATCCTAACCCGTACGCTAACACTAACCCGTGCCCTCACACGCACGCTCCCCCTAAAGCGTTGCCGTACCCTCACCTGGACCCTAAACCGTCCCCGTCCCCTAACACTAACCCTAGCCCGAACCCTAACCCTAACACTTCCCCGAAGCCTAACCCTCACCCGTCCCCTAATCCTAACACGTACGCTAACACTAGCCCGCGCCCTCACACGCACGCTCCCCCTAAAGCGTTGCCGTACCCTCACCTGGACCCTAAACCGTCCCCGTCCCCTAACCCTAACCCTAGCCCGAACCCTAACCCTAACCCTTCCCCGAAGCCTGACCCTCACCCGTCCCCTAATCCTAACCCGTACGCTAACACTAACCCGCGCCCTCACACGCACGGTCCCACTAAAGCGTTGCCGTACTCTCACCTGGACCTTAAACCGTCCCCGTCCCCTAACCCTAACCCTAGCCCGAACGCTAACCCTAACCCTTCCCCGAAGCCTGACCCTCACCCGTACCCTAATCCTAACCCGTACGCTAACACTAACCCGCGCCCTCACACGCACGCTCCCCCTAAAGCGTTGCCGTACCCTCACCTGGACCCTAAACCGTCCCCGTCCCCTAACCCTAACCCTAGCCCGAACCCTAACCCTAACCCTTCCCCGAAACCTGAACCTCACCCGTCCCCTAATCCTAACCCGTACGCTAACACTAGCCCGCGCCCTCACACGCACGCTCCCCCTAAAGCGTTGCCGTACCCTCACCTGGACCCTAAACCGTCCCCGTCCCCTAACCCTAACCCTAGCCCGAACCCTAACCCTAAATCTTCCCCGAAGCCTGACCCTCACCCGTCCCCTAATCCTAACCCGTACGCTAACAGTAGCCCGCGCCCTCACACGCACGCTCCCCCTAAAGCGTTGCCGTACCCTCACCTGGACCTTAAACCGTCCCCGTCCCCTAACCCTAACCCTAGCCCGAACGCTAACCCTAACCCTTCCCCGAAGCCTGACCCTCACCCGTACCCTAATCCTAACCCGTACGCTAACACTAACCCGCGCCCTCACACGCACGCTCCCCCTAAAGCGTTGCCGTACCCTCACCTGGACCCTAAACCGTCCCCGTCCCCTAACCCTAACCCTAGCCCGAACCCTAACCCTAACCCTTCCCCGAAACCTGACCCTCACCCGTCCCCTAATCCTAACCCGTACGCTAACACTAACCCGCGCCCTCACACGCACGCTCCCCCTAAAGCTTTGCCGTACCCTCACCTGGACCCTAAACCGTCCCCGTCCCCTAACCCTAACCCTAGCCCGAACCCTAACCCTAACCCTTCCCCGAAGCCTGACCCTCACCCGTCCCCTAATCCTAACCCGTACGCTAACACTAACCCGCGCTTTCACACGCACGCTCCCCCTAAAGCGTTGCCGTACCCTCACCTGGACCCTAAACCGTCCCCGTCCCCTAACCCTAACCCTAGCCCGAACCCTAACCCTAACCCTTCCCCGAAGCCTGACCCTCACCCGTCCCCTAATCCTAACCGGTACGCTAACACTAACACGCGCCCTCACACGCAGGCTCTCCCTAAAGCGTTGCCGTACCCTCACCTGGACCCTAAACCGTCCCCGTGCCCGAACCCTAACCCTAGCCCGAACCCTAACCCTAACCCTTCCCCGAAGCCTGACCCTCACCCGTCCCCTAATCCTAACCCGTACGCTAACACTAACCCGCGCCCTCACACGCACGCTCCCCCTAAAGCGTTGCCGTACCCTCACCTGGACCCTAAACCGTCCCCGTCCCCTAACCCTAACCCTAGCCCGAACCCTAACCCTAACCCTTCCCCGAAGCCTGACCCTCACCCGTCCCCTAATCCTAACCCGTACGCTAACACTAACCCGCACCCTCACATGCACGCTCCCCCTAAAGCATTGCCGTACCCTCACCTGGACCCTAAACCGTCCCCATCCCCTAACCCTAACCCTAGCCCGAACCCTAACCCTAACCCTTCCCCGAAGCCTGACCCTCACCCGTCCCCTAATCCTAATCCGTACGCTAACACTAACCCGAGCCCTCACACGCACGCTCCCCCTAAAGCGTTGCCGTACCCTCACCTGGACCCGAAACCGTCCCCGTCCCCTAACCCTAACCCTAGCCCGAACCCTAACCCTAACCCTTCCCCGAAGCCTGAGCCTCACCCGTCCCCTAATCCTAACCCGTACGCTAACACTAACCCGCGCCCTCACACGCACGCTCCCCCTAAAGCGTTGCCGTACCCTCACCTGGACCCTAAACCGTCCCCATCCCCTAACCCTAACCCTAGCCCGAACCCTAACCCTATCCCTTCCCCGAAGCCTGACCCTCACCCGTCCCCTAATTCTAACCCGTACGCTAACACTAACCCGCGCCCTCACGCACGCTCCCCCTAAAGCGTTGCCGTCCCCTCACCTGGACCCTAAACCGTCCCCGTCCCCTAACCCTAACCCTAGCATAACCCTAACCCTAACCCTTCCCCGAAGCCTGACCCTCACCCGTCCCCTAATCCTAACCCGTACGCTAACACTAACCCGCGCCCTCACACGCACGCTCCCCCTAAAGCGTTGCCGTACCCTCACCTGGACCCTAAACCGTCCCCGTCCCCTAACCCTAACCCTAGCCTGAACCCTAACCCTAACCCTTCCCCGAAGCCTGACCCTCACCCGTCCCCTAATCCTAACCCGTACGCTAACACTAACCCGCGCCCTCACACGCACGCTCCCCCTAAAGCGTTGCCGTACCCTCACCTGGACCTTAAACCGTCCCCATCCCCTAACCCTAACCCTAGCCCGAACGCTAACCCTAACCCTTCCCCGAAGCCTGACCCTCACCCGTACCCTAATCCTAACCGGTACGCTAACACTAACCCGCGCCCTCACACGCACGCTCCCCCTAAAGCGTTGCCGTACCCAAAACCTGGACCCTAAACCTTCCCCGTCCCCTAACCCTAACCCTAGCCCGAACCCTAACCCTAACCCTTCCCCGAAGCCTGACCCTCACCCGTCCCCTAATCCTAACCCGTACGCTAACACTAACCCGCGCCCTCACACGCACGCTCCCCCTAAAGCGTTGCCGTACCCTCACCTGGACCCTAAACCGTCCCCGTCCCCTAACCCTAACCCTAGCCCGAACCCTAACCCTAACCCTTCCCCGAAGCCTGACCCTCACCCGTCCCCTAATCCTAACCCGTACGCTAACACTAACCCGCACCCTCACATGCACGCTCCCCCTAAAGCGTTGCCGTACCCTCACCTGGACCCTAAACCGTCCCCATCCCCTAACCCTAACCCTAGCCCGAACCCTAACCCTAACCCTTCCCCGAAGCCTGACCCTCACCCGTCCCCTAATCCTAACCCGTACACTAACACTAACCCGAGCCCTCACACGCACGCTCCCCCTAAAGCGTTGCCGTACCCTCACCTGGACCCGAAACCGTCCCCGTCCCCTAACCCTAACCCTAGCCCGAACCCTAACCCTAACCCTTCCCCGAAGCCTGACCCTCACCCGTCCCCTAATCCTAACCCGTACGCTAACACTAACCCGCGCCCTCACACGCACGCTCCCCCTAAAGCGTTGCCGTACCCTCACCTGGACCCGAAACCGTCCCCATCCCCTAACCCTAACCCTAGCCCGAACCCTAACCCTAACCCTTCCCCGAAGCCTGACCCTCACCCGTCCCCTAATCCTAACCCGTACGCTAACACTAACCCGCGCCTTCACACGCACGCTCCCCCTAAAGCATTGCCGTACCCTCACCTGGACCCTAAACCGTCCCCGTCCCCTAACCCTAACCCTAGCCCGAACCCTAACCCTAACCCTTCCCCGAAGCCTGACCCTCACCCGTCCCCTAATCCTAACCCGTACGCTAACACTAACCCGTGCCCTCACACGCACGCTCCCCCTAAAGCGTTGCCGTACCCTCACCTGGACCCTAAACCGTCCCCGTCCCCTAACACTAACCCTAGCCCGAACCCTAACCCTAACCCTTCCCCGAAGCCTGACCCTCACCCGTCCCATAATCCTAACCCGTACGATAACACTACCCCGCGCCCTCACACGCACGCTCCCCCTAAAGCGTTGCCGTACACTCACCTGGACCCTAAACCGTCCCCGTCCCCTAACCCTAACCCTAGCCCGAACCCTAACCCTAACACTTCCCCGAAGCCTGACCCTCCCCCGTTCCCTAATCCTAACCCGTACGCTAACACTAACCCGCGCCCTCACACGCACGCTCCCCCTAAAGCGTTGCCGTACCCTCACCTGGACCCTAAACCGTCCCCGGTCCTAACCCTAACCCTAGCCCGAAACCTAACCCTAACCCTTCCCCGAAGCCTGACCCTCACCTGTCCCCTAATCCTAACCCGTGCGCTAACACTAACCCACGCCCTCACTCGCACGCTCCCCCTAAAGCGTTGCCGTACCCTCACCTGGACCCTAAACCGTCCCCATCCCCTAACCCTAACCCTAGCCCGAACCCTAACCCTAACCCTTCCCCGAAGCCTGACCCTCACACGTTCCCTAATCCTAACCCGTACGCTAACACTAACCCGCGCCCTCACACGCACGCTCCCCCTAAAGCGTTGCCGTACCCTCACCTGGACCCTAAACCGTCCCCGTCCCCTAACCCTAACCCTAGACCGAACCCTAACCCTAACCCTTACCCGAAGCCTGACCCTCACCCGTCCCCTAATCCTAACCCGTACGCTAACACTAACCCACGCCCTCACACGCACGCTCCCCCTAAAGCGTTGCAGTACCCTCACCTGGACCCTAAACCGTCCCCGATCCTAACCCTAACCCTAGCCCGAACCCTAACCCTAACCCTTCCCAGAAGCCTGACCCTCACCCGTCCCCTAATCCTAACCCGTACGCTAACACTAACCCGCGCCCTCACACGCACACTCCCCCTAAAGCGTTGCCGTACCCTCACCTGGACCCTAAACCGTCCCCATCCCCTAACCCTAACCCTAGCCCGAACCCTAACCCTAACCCTTCCCCGAAGCCTGACCCTCACACGTCCCCTAATCCTAACCCGTACGCTAACACTAACCCGCACCCTCACACGCACGCTCCCCCTAAAGCGTTGCCGTACCCTCACCTGGACCCTAAACCGTCCCCGTCCCCTAACCCTAACCCTAGCCCGAACCCTAACCCTAACCCTTCCCCGAAGCCTGACCCTCACACGTACCCTAATCCTCACCCGTACGCTAACACTAACCCGCGCCCTCACACGCTCGCTCTGCCGAAAGCGTTGCCGTACCCTCTCCTGGACCCTAAACCGTCCCCGTCCCCTAACCCTAACCCTAGCCCGAACCCTAACCGTAACGCTTCCCCGAAGCCTGACCCTCCCCCGTCCCCTAATCCTAACCCGTACACTAACACTAACCCGCGCCCTCACACGCACGCTCCCCCTAAAGCGTTGCCGTACCCTCACCTGGACCCTAAACCGTCCCCGGTCCTAACCCTAACCCTAGCCCGAACCCTAACCCTAACCCTTCCCCGAAGCCTGATCCTCACCCGTCCCCTAATCCTAACCCGTACGCTAACACTAACCCGCGCCCTCACACGCACGCTCCCCCTAAAGCGTTGCCGTACCCTCACCTGGACCCTAAACCGTCCCCATCCCCTAACCCTAACCCTAGCCCGAACCCTAATCCTAACCCTTCCCCGAAGCCTGACCCTCACACGTCCCCTAATCCTAACCCGTACGCTAACACTAACCCGTGCCCTCACACGCACGCTCCCCCTAAAGCGTTGCCGTACCCTCACCTGGACCCTAAACCGTCCCCGTCCCCTAACCCTAACCCTAGCCCGAACCCTAAACCTAACCCTTCCCCGAAGCCTGACCCTCACACGTCCCCTAATCCTCACCCGTACGCTAACACTAACCCGCGCCCTCACACGCTCGCTCCGCCTAAAGCGTTGCCGTACCCTCACCTGGACCCTAAACCATCCCCGTCCCCTAACCCTAACTCTAGCCCGAAACCTAACCCTAACCCTTCCCCGAAGCCTGACCCTCACCCGTCCCCTAATCCTAACCCGTACGCTAACACTACCCCGCGCCCTCACAAGCACGCTCCCCCTAAAGCGGTGCCGTACCCTCACCTGGACCCTAAACCGTCCCCGTCCCCTAACCCTAACCCTAGCCCGAACCCTAACCCTAACCCTTCCCCGAAGCCTGACCCTCACCCGTCCCCTAATCCTAACCCGTATGCTAACACTACCCCGCGCCCTCACACGCACGCTTCCCCTAAAGCGTTGCCGTACCCTCACCTGGACCCTAAACCGTCCCCGTCCCCTAACCCTAACCCTAACCCTTCCCCGAAGCCTGACCCTCACCCGTCCCCTAATCCTAACCCGTACGCTAACACTAACCCGCGCCCTCACACGCACGCTCCCCCTAAAGCGTTGCCGTACCCTCACCTGGACCCTAAACCGTCCCAGTCCCGTAACCCTAACCCTAGCCCGAACCCTAACCCTAAAACTTCCCCGAAGCCTGACCCTCACCCGTCCCCTAATCCTAACCCGTACGCTAACACTACCCCGCGCCCTCACACGCACGCTCCCCCTAAAGCGTTGCCGTACCCTCACCTGGACCCTAAACCGTCCCCGTCCCCTAACCCTAACCCTAGCCCGAACCCTAACCCTAACCCTTCCCCGAAGCCTGACCCTCACCCGTCCCCTAATCCTAACCCGTACGCTAACACTGACCCGCGCCCTCACACGCACGCTCCCCCTAAAGCGTTGCCGTACCCTCTCCTGGACCCTAAACCGTCCCCGTCCCCTAACCCTAACCCTAGCCCGAACCCTAACCCTAACCCTTCCCCGAAGCCTGACCGTCACCTGTTCCCTAATCCTAACCCGTACGCTAACACTAACCCGCGCCCTGACACGCACGCTCCCCCTAAAGCGTTGCCGTACCCTCACCTGGACCCTAAACCGTCTCCGTCCCCTAACCCTAACCCAAGCCCGAACCCTAACCCTAACCCTTCCCTGAAGCCTGACCCTCACCCGTTCCCTAATCCTAACGCGTACGCTAACACTAACCCGCGCCGTCACACGCACGCTCCCCCTAAGGCGTTGCCGTACCATCACCTGGACCCTAAACCGTCCCCGGTCCTTACCCTAACCCTAGCCCGAACCCTAACCCTAACCCTTCCCCGAAGCCTGACCCTCACCCGTCCCATAATCCTAACCCGTACGCTAACACTAACCCACGCCCTCACACGCACGCTCCCCCTAAAGCGTTGCCGTACCCTCACCTGGAACCTAAACCGTCCCCATCCCCTAACCCTAACCCTAGCCCGAACCCTAACCCTAACCCTTCCCCGAAGCCTGACCCTCACACGTCCCCTAATCCTAACCCGTACGCTAACACTAACCCGCGCCCTCACACGCACGGTCCCCCTAAAGCGTTGCCGTACCCTCACCTGGACCCTAAACCGTCCCCGTCCCCTAACCCTAACCCTAGCCCGAACCCTAACCCTAAACCTTCCCCGAAGCCTGACCCTCACCCGTCCCCTAATCCTAACCCGTACGCTAACACTAACCCGCGCCCTCACACGCACGGTCCCCCTAAAGCGTTGCCGTACTCTCACCTGGACCTTAAACCGTCCCCGTCCCCTAACCCTAACCCTAGCCCGAACGCTAACCCTAACCCTTCCCCGAAGCCTGACCCTCACCCGTACCCTAATCCTAACCCGTACGCTAACACTAACCCGCGCCCTCACACGCACGCTCCCCCTAAAGCGTTGCCGTACCCTCACCTGGACCCTAAACCGTCCCCGTCCCCTAACCCTAACCCTAGCCCGAACCCTAACCCTAACCCTTCCCCGAAACCTGACCCTCACCCGTCCCCTAATCCTAACCCGTACGCTAACACTAACCCGCGCCCTCACACGCACGCTCCCCCTAAAGCTTTGCCGTACCCTCACCTGGACCCTAAACCGTCCCCGTCCCCTAACCCTAACCCTAGCCCGAACCCTAACCCTAACTCTTCCCCGAAGCCTGACCCTCACCCGTCCCCTAATCCTAACCCGTACGCTAACACTAACCCGCGCTTTCACACGCACGCTCCCCCTAAAGCGTTGCCGTACACTCACCTGGACCCGAAACCGTCCCCGTCCCCTAACCCTAACCCTAGCCCGAACCCTAACACTAACCCTTCCCCGAAGCCTGACCCTCACCCGTCCCATAATCCTGACCCGTACGCTAACACTAAACCGCACCCTCACACGCACGCTCCGCCTAAAGCGTTGCCGTACCCTCACCTGGACACTAAACCGTCCCCGTCCCCTAACCCTAACCCTAGCCCGAACACTAACCCTAACCCTTCCCCGAAGCATGACCCTCGCCCGTCCCCTAATCCTGACCCGTACGCTAACACTAACCCGCGCCCTCACACGCACGCTCCCCCTAAAGCATTGCCGTACCCTCACCTGGACCCTAAACCGTCCCCGTCCCCTAAACCTAACCCTAGCCCGAACCCTAACACTAACCCTTCCCCGAAGCCTCACCCTCACCCGTCCCCTAATCCTAACCCGTACGCTAACACTAACCCGCGCCCTCACACGCACGCTCCCCCTAAAGCGTTCCCGTACCCTCACCTGGACCCTAAACCGTCCCCGTCCCCTAACCCTAACCCTAGCCCGAACCCTAACCCTAACCCTTCCGCGAAGCCTGACCCTCACCCGTCCCCTAATCCTAACCCGTACGCTAACACTAACCCACGCCCTCACACGCACGCTCCCCCTAAAGCGTTGCCGTACCCTCACCTGGACCCTAAACCGTCCCCGTCCCCTAACCCTAACCCTAGCCCGAACCCTAACCCTAAGCCTTCCCCGAAGCCTGACCCTCACCCGTCCCCTAATCCTAACCCGTACGCTAACACTAACCCACGCCCTCACACGCACGCTCACCCTAAAGCGTTGCCGTACTCTCACCTGGACCCTAAACCGTCCCCGTCCCCTAACCCTAACCCTAGCCCGAACCCTTACCCTAACCCTTCCCCGAAGCCTGACCCTCACCCGTCCCCTAATCCTCACCCGTACGCTAACACTAACCCACGCCCTCACACGCACGCTCCCCCTAAAGCGTTGCCGTACCCTCACCTGGACCCTAAACCATCCCCGTCCCCTAACCCTAACCCTAGCCCGAACCCTAACCCTAACCCTTCCCCGAAGCCTGACCCTCACCCGTCCCCTAATCCTAACCCGTACGCTAACACTAACCCGCGCCCTCACACGCACGCTCCCCCTAAAGCGTTGCCGTACCCTCACCTGGACCCTAAACCGTCCCCGTCCCCTAACCCTAACCCTAGCCCGAACCCTAACCCTAACCCTTCCCCGAAGCCTGACCCTCACCCGTCCCCTAATCCTAACCCGTACGCTAACACTAACCCGCGCCCTCACGCGCACGCTCCCCCTAAAGCGTTGCCGTACCCTCACCTGGACCCTAAACCGTCCCCGTCCCCTAACCCTAACCCTAGCCCGAACCCTAACCCTAACCCTTCCCCGAAGCCTGACCCTCACCCGTCCCATAATCCTAACCCGTACGATAACACTACCCCGCGCCCTCACACGCACGCTCCCCCTAAAGCGTTGCCGTACACTCACCTGGACCCTAAACCGTCCCCGTCCCCTAACCCTAACCCTATCCCGAACCCTAACCCTAACACTTCCCCGAAGCCTGACCCTCCCCCGTTCCCTAATCCTAACCCGTACGCTAACACTAACCCGCGCCCTCACACGCACGCTCCCCCTAAAGCGTTGCCGTACCCTCACCTGGACCCTAAACCGTCCCCGGTCCTAACCCTAACCCTAGCCCGAAACCTAACCCTAACCCTTCCCCGAAGCCTGACCCTCACCTGTCCCCTAATCCTAACCCGTGCGCTAACACTAACCCACGCCCTCACTCGCACGCTCCCCCTAAAGCGTTGCCGTACCCTCACCTGGACCCTAAACCGTCCCCATCCCCTAACCCTAACCCTAGCCCGAACCCTAACCCTAACCCTTCCCCGAAGCCTGACCCTCACACGTTCCCTAATCCTAACCCGTACGCTAACACTAACCCGCGCCCTCACACGCACGCTCCCCCTAAAGCGTTGCCGTACCCTCACCTGGACCCTAAACCGTCCCCGTCCCCTAACCCTAACCCTAGACCGAACCCTAACCCTAACCCTTACCCGAAGCCTGACCCTCACCCGTCCCCTAATCCTAACCCGTACGCTAACACTAACCCACGCCCTCACACGCACGCTCCCCCTAAAGCGTTGCAGTACCCTCACCTGGACCCTAAACCGTCCCCGATCCTAACCCTAACCCTAGCCCGAACCCTAACCCTAACCCTTCCCAGAAGCCTGACCCTCACCCGTCCCCTAATCCTAACCCGTACGCTAACACTAACCCGCGCCCTCACACGCACGCTCCCCCTAAAGCGTTGCCGTACCCTCACCTGGACCCTAAACCGTCCCCATCCCCTAACCCTAACCCTAGCCCGAACCCTAACCCTAACCCTTCCCCGAAGCCTGACCCTCACACGTCCCCTAATCCTAACCCGTACGCTAACACTAACCCGCACCCTCACACGCACGCTCCCCCTAAAGCGTTGCCGTACCCTCACCTGGACCCTAAACCGTCCCCGTCCCCTAACCCTAACCCTAGCCCGAACCCTAACCCTAACCCTTCCCCGAAGCCTGACCCTCACACGTACCCTAATCCTCACCCGTACGCTAACACTAACCCGCGCCCTCACACGCTCGCTCTGCCGAAAGCGTTGCCGTACCCTCTCCTGGACCCTAAACCGTCCCCGTCCCCTAACCCTAACCCTAGCCCGAACCCTAACCGTAACGCTTCCCCGAAGCCTGACCCTCCCCCGTCCCCTAATCCTAACCCGTACACTAACACTAACCCGCGCCCTCACACGCACGCTCCCCCTAAAGCGTTGCCGTACCCTCACCTGGACCCTAAACCGTCCCCGGTCCTAACCCTAACCCTAGCCCGAACCCTAACCCTAACCCTTCCCCGAAGCCTGATCCTCACCCGTCCCCTAATCCTAACCCGTACGCTAACACTAACCCGCGCCCTCACACGCACGCTCCCCCTAAAGCGTTGCCGTACCCTCACCTGGACCCTAAACCGTCCCCATCCCCTAACCCTAACCCTAGCCCGAACCCTAATCCTAACCCTTCCCCGAAGCCTGACCCTCACACGTCCCCTAATCCTAACCCGTACGCTAACACTAACCCGTGCCCTCACACGCACGCTCCCCCTAAAGCGTTGCCGTACCCTCACCTGGACCCTAAACCGTCCCCGTCCCCTAACCCTAACCCTAGCCCGAACCCTAAACCTAACCCTTCCCCGAAGCCTGACCCTCACACGTCCCCTAATCCTCACCCGTACGCTAACACTAACCCGCGCCCTCACACGCTCGCTCCGCCTAAAGCGTTGCCGTACCCTCACCTGGACCCTAAACCATCCCCGTCCCCTAACCCTAACTCTAGCCCGAAACCTAACCCTAACCCTTCCCCGAAGCCTGACCCTCACCCGTCCCCTAATCCTAACCCGTACGCTAACACTACCCCGCGCCCTCACAAGCACGCTCCCCCTAAAGCGGTGCCGTACCCTCACCTGGACCCTAAACCGTCCCCGTCCCCTAACCCTAACCCTAGCCCGAACGCTAACCCTAACCCTTCCCCGAAGCCTGACCCTCACCCGTCCCCTAATCCTAACCCGTATGCTAACACTACCCCGCGCCCTCACACGCACGCTTCCCCTAAAGCGTTGCCGTACCCTCACCTGGACCCTAAACCGTCCCCGTCCCCTAACCCTAACCCTAACCCTTCCCCGAAGCCTGACCCTCACCCGTCCCCTAATCCTAACCCGTACGCTAACACTAACCCGCGCCCTCACACGCACGCTCCCCCTAAAGCGTTGCCGTACCCTCACCTGGACCCTAAACCGTCCCAGTCCCGTAACCCTAACCCTAGCCCGAACCCTAACCCTAAAACTTCCCCGAAGCCTGACCCTCACCCGTCCCCTAATCCTAACCCGTACGCTAACACTACCCCGCGCCCTCACACGCACGCTCCCCCTAAAGCGTTGCCGTACCCTCACCTGGACCCTAAACCGTCCCCGTCCCCTAACCCTAACCCTAGCCCGAACCCTAACCCTAACCCTTCCCCGAAGCCTGACCCTCACCCGTCCCCTAATCCTAACCCGTACGCTAACACTGACCCGCGCCCTCACACGCACGCTCCCCCTAAAGCGTTGCCGTACCCTCTCCTGGACCCTAAACCGTCCCCGTCCCCTAACCCTAACCCTAGCCCGAACCCTTACCCTAACCCTTCCCCGAAGCCTGACCGTCACCTGTTCCCTAATCCTAACCCGTACGCTAACACTAACCCGCGCCCTGACACGCACGCTCCCCCTAAAGCGTTGCCGTACCCTCACCTGGACCCTAAACCGTCCCCGTCCCCTAACCCTAACCCAAGCCCGAACCCTAACCCTAACCCTTCCCTGAAGCCTGACCCTCACCCGTTCCCTAATCCTAACGCGTACGCTAACACTAACCCGCGCCGTCACACGCACGCTCCCCCTAAGGCGTTGCCGTACCATCACCTGGACCCTAAACCGTCCCCGGTCCTTACCCTAACCCTAGCCCGAACCCTAACCCTAACCCTTCCCCGAAGCCTGACCCTCACCCGTCCCATAATCCTAACCCGTACGCTAACACTAACCCACGCCCTCACACGCACGCTCCCCCTAAAGCGTTGCCGTACCCTCACCTGGAACCTAAACCGTCCCCATCCCCTAACCCTAACCCTAGCCCGAACCCTAACCCTAACCCTTCCCCGAAGCCTGACCCTCACACGTCCCCTAATCCTAACCCGTACGCTAACACTAACCCGAGCCCTCACACGCACGCTCCCCCTAAAGCGTTGCCGTACCCTCACCTGGACCCTAAACCGTCCCCGTCCCCTAACCCTAACCGTAGCCCGAACCCTAACCCTAACCCTTCCCCAAAGCCTGACCCTCACACGTACCCTAATCCTCACCCGTACGCTAACACTAACCCGCGCGCTCACACGCTCGCTCTGCCTAAAGCGTTGCCGTACCCTCACCTGGACCCTAAACCGTCCCCGTCCCCTAACCCTAACCCTAGCCCGAACCCTAACCGTAACGCTTCCCCGAAGCCTGACCCTCCCCCGTCCCCTAATCCTAAACCGTACGCTAACACTAACCCGCGCCCTCACACGCACGCTCCCCCTAAAGCGTTGCCGTACCCTCACCTGGACCCTAAACCGTCCCCAACCCCTAACCCTAACCCTAGCCCGAACCCTAAACCTAACCCTTCCCAGAAGCCTGACCCTCACCCGTCCCCTAATCCTGACCCGTACGCTAACACTAACCCGCGCCCTCACACGCACGCTCCCCCTAAAGCATTGCCGTACCCTCACCTGGACCCTAAACCGTCCCCGTCCCCTAAACCTAACCCTAGCCCGAACCCTAACACTAACCCTTCCCCGAAGCCTCACCCTCACCCGTCCCCTAATCCTAACCCGTACGCTAACACTAACCCGCGCCCTCACACGCACGCTCCCCCTAAAGCGTTGCCGTACCCTCACCTGGACCCTAAACCGTCCCCGTCCCCTAACCCTAACCCTAGCCCGAACCCTAACCCTAACACTTCCGCGAAGCCTGACCCTCACCTGTCCCCTAATCCTAACCCGTACGCTAACACTAACCCACGCCCTCACACGCACGCTCCCCCTAAAGCGTTGCCGTACCCTCACCTGGACCCTAAACCGTCCCCGTCCCCTAACCCTAACCCTAGCCCGAACCCTAACCCTAAGCCTTCCCCGAAGCCTGACCCTCACCCGTCCCCTAATCCTAACCCGTACGCTAACACTAACCCGCGCCCTCACACGCACGCTCACCCTAAAGCGTTGCCGTACCCTCACCTGGACCCTAAACCGTCCCCATCCCCTAACCCTAACCCTAGCCCGAACCCTTACCCTAACCCTTCCCCGAAGCCTGACCCTCACCCGTCCCCTAATCCTCACCCGTACGCTAACACTAACCCACGCCCTCACACGCACGCTCCCCCTAAAGCGTTGCCGTACCCTCACCTGGACCCTAAACCATCCCCGTCCCCTAACCCTAACCCTAGCCCGAACCCTAACCCTAACCCTTCCCCGAAGCCTGACCCACCCCCGTTCCCTAATCCTAACCCGTACGCTAACACTAACCCGCGCCCTCACACGCACGCTCCCCCTAAAGCGTTGCCGTACCCTCACCTGGACCCTAAACCGTCCCCGTCCCCTAACCCTAACCCTAGCCCGAACCCTAACCCTAACACTTCCCCGAAGCCTGACCCTCAACCGTCCCCTAATCCTAACCCGTACGCTAACACTAACCCGCGCCCTCACACGCACGGTCCCCCTAAAGCGTTGCCGTACCCTCACCTGGACCCTAAACCGTCCCCGTCCCCTAACCCTAACCCTAGCCCGAACCCTAACCCTAACCCTTCCCCGAAGCCTGACCCTCACCCGTCCCATAATCCTAACCCGTACGCTAACACTACCCCGCGCCCTCACACGCACGCTCCCCCTAAAGCGTTGCCGTACACTCACCTGGACCCTAAACCGTCCCCGTCCCCTAACCCTAACCCTAGCCCGAACCCTAACCCTAACCCTTCCCCGAAGCCTGACCCACCCCCGTTCCCTAATCCTAACCCGTACGCTAACACTAACCCGCGCCCTCACACGCACGCTCCCCCTAAAGCGTTGCCGTACCCTCACCTGGACCCTAAACCGTCCCCGGTCCTAACCCTAACCCTAGCCCGAAACCTAACCCTAACCCTTCCCCGAAGCCTGACCCTCACCCGTCCCCTAATCCTAACCCGTACGCTAACACTAACCCGCGCCCTCACACGCACGCTCCCCCTAAAGCGTTGCCGTACCCTCACCTGGACCCTAAACCGTCCCCATCCCCTAACCCTAACCCTAGCCCGAACCCTAACCCTAACCCTTCCCCGAAGCCTGACCCTCACACGTCCCCTAATCCTAACCCGTACGCTAACACTAACCCGCGCCCTCACACGCACGCTCCCCCTAAAGCGTTGCCATACCCTCACCTGGACCCTAAACCGTCCCCATCCCCTAACCCTAACCCTAGCCCGAACCCTAACCCTAACCCTTCCCCGAAGCCTGACCCTCACACGTACCCTAATCCTCACCCGTACGCTAACACTAACCCGCGCCCTCACACGCTCGCTCTGCCGAAAGCGTTGCCGTACCCTCTCCTGGACCCTAAACCGTCCCCGTCCCCTAACCCTAACCCTAGCCCGAACCGTAACCGTAACGCTTCCCCGAAGCCTGACCCTCCCCCGTCCCCTAATCCTAACCCGTACACTAACACTAACCCGCGCCCTCACACGCACGCTCCCACTAAAGCGTTGCCGTACCCTCACCTGGACCCTAAACCGTCCCCGGTCCTAACCCTAACCCTAGCCCGAACCCTAACCCTAACCCTTCCCCGAAGCCTGACCCTCACCCGTCCCCTAATCCTAACCCGTACGCTAACACTAACCCGCGCCCTCACACGCACGCTCCCCCTAAAGCGTTGCCGTACCCTCACCTGGACCCTAAACCGTCCCCGTCCCCTAACCCTAACCCTAGCCCGAACCCTAAACCTAACCCTTCCCCGAAGCCTGACCCTCACACGTCCCCTAATCCTCACCCGTACGCTAACACTAACCCGCGCCCTCACACGCTCGCTCCGCCTAAAGCGTTGCCGTACCCTCACCTGGACCCTAAACCATCCCCGTCCCCTAACCCTAACTCTAGCCCGAAACCTAACCCTAACCCTTCCCCGAAGCCTGACCCTCACCCGTCCCCTAATCCTAACCCGTACGCTAACACTAACCCGCGCCCTCACACGCACGCTCCCCCTAAAGCGGTGCCGTACCCTCACCTGGATCCTAAACCGTCCCCGTCCCCTAACCCTAACCCTAGCCCGAACCATAACCCTAACCCTTCCCCGAAGCCTGAACCTCACCCGTCCCCTTATCCTAACCCGTACGCTAACACTACCCCGCGCCCTCACACGCACGCTTCCTCTAAAGCGTTGCCGAACCCTCACCTGGACCCTAAACCGTCCCCATCCCCTAACCCTAACCCTAACCCTTCCCCGAAGCCTGACCCTCACCCGTCCCCTAATCCTAACCCGTACGCTAACACTAACACGCGCCCTCACACGCACGCTCCCCCTAAAGCGTTGCCGTACACTCACCTGGACCCTAAACCGTCCCCGTCCCCTAACCCTGACCCTAGCCCGAACCCTAACCCTAACCCTTCCCCGAAGCCTGACCCTCACCCATCCACTAATCCTAACCCGTACGCTAACACTAACCCGCGCCCTCACACGCACGCTCCCCCTAAAGTGTTGCCGTACCCTCACCTGGACCCTAAACCGTCCCAGTCCCCTAACCCTAACCCTAGCCCGAACCCTAACCCTATCCCTTCCCCGAAGCCTGACCCTCACCCGTCCCCTAATCCTAACCCGTACGCTAACACTAACCCGCGCCCTCACACGCACGCTCCCCCTAAAGCATTGCCGTACCCTCACCTGGACCCTAAACCGTCCCCGTCCCCTAACCCTAACCCTAGCCCGAACCCTAACCCTAACCCTTCCCCGAAGCCTGACCCTCACCGGTCCCCTAATCCTAACCCGTACGCTAACACTAACCCGCGCCCTCACACGCACGCTCCCCCTAAAGCGTTGCCGTACCCTCTCCTGGACCCTAAACCGTCCCCGTCCCCTAACCCTAACCCTAGCCCGAACCCTAACCCTAACCCTTCCCCGAAGCCTGACCGTCACCTGTCCCCTAATTCTAACCCGTACGCTAACACTAACCCGCGCCCTCACACGCACGCTCCCCCTAAAGCGTTGCCGTACCCTCACCTGGACCCTAAACCGTCCCCGTCCCCTAACCCTAACCCTAGCCCGAACCCTAACCCTAACCCTTCCCCGAAGCCTGACCCTCACCCGTCCCCTAATCCTAACCCGTACGCTAACACTAACCCGCGCCCTCACACGCACGCTCCCCCTAAAGCGTTGCCGTACCCTCACCTGGACCCTAAACCGTCCCCATCCCCTAACCCTAACCCTAGCCCGAACCCTAACCCTAACCCTTCCCCGAAGCCTGACCCTCACACGTCCCCTAATCCTAACCCGTACGCTAAAACTAACCCGCGCCCTCACACGCACGCTCCCCCTAAAGCGTTGCCGTACCCTCACCTGGACCCTAAACCGTCCCCGTCCCCTAACCCTAACCCTAGCCCGAACCCTAACCCTAACCCTTCCCCGAAACCTGACCCTCACACGTACCCTAATCCTCACCCGTACGCTAACACTAACCCGCGCCCTCACACGCTCGCTCTGCCTAAAGCGTTGCCGTACCCTCACCTGAACCGTAAACCGTCCCCGTCCCCTAACCCTAACCCTAGCCCGAACCCTAACCGTAACGCTTCCCCTAAGCCTGACCCTCCCCCGTCCCCTAATCCTAACCCGTACGCTAACACTAACCCGCGCCCTCACACGCACGCTCCACCTAAAGCGTTGCCGTACCCTCACCTGGACCCTAAACCGTCCCCGTCCCGTAACCCTAACCCTAGCCCGAACCCTAACCCTAACCCTTCCCCGAAGCCTGACCCTCACCCGTCCCCTAATCCTAACCCGTACGCTAACACTAACCCGCGCCCTCACACGCACGCTCCACCTAAAGCGTTGCCGTACCCTCATCTGGACCCTAAACCGTCCCCGTCCCCTAACCCTAACCCTAGCCCGAACCCTAACCCTAACCCTTCCCCGAAGCCTGACCCTCACCCGTCCCCTAATCCTAACCCGTACGCTAACACTACCCCGCGCCCTCACACGCATGCTCCCCCTAAAGCGTTGCCGTACCCTCACCTGGACCCTAAACCGTCCCCGGTCCTAACCCTAACCCTAGCCCGAACCCTAACCCTAACCCTTCCCCGAAGCCTGACCCTCACCCGTCCCCTAATCCTAACCCGTACGCTAACACTACCCCGCGCCCTCACACGCACGCTTCCCCTAAAGCGTGCCGTACCCTCACCTGGACCCTAAACCGTCCCCGTCCCCTAACCCTAACCCTAACCCTTCCCCGAAGCCTGACCCTCACCCGTCCCCTAATCCTAACCCGTACGCTAACACTAACCCGCGCCCTCACACGCACGCTCCCCCTAAAGCGTTGCCGTACCCTCACCTGGACCCTAAACCGTCCCAGTCCCGTAACCCTAACCCTAGCCCGAACCCTAACCCTAAAACTTCCCCGAAGCCTGACCCTCACCCGTCCCCTAATCCTAACCCGTACGCTAACACTACCCCGCGCCCTCACACGCACGCTCCCCCTAAAGCGTTGCCGTACCCTCACCTGGACCCTAAACCGTCCCCGTCCCCTAACCCTAACCCTAGCCCGAACCCTAAACCTAACCCTTCCCCGAAGCCTGACCCTCACCCGTCCCCTAATCCTAACCCGTACGCTAACACTAACCCGCGCCCTCACACGCACGCTCCCCCTAAAGCGTTGCCGTACCCTCTCCTGGACCCTAAACCGTCCCCGTCCCCTAACCCTAACCCTAGCCCGAACCCTAACCCTAACCCTTCCCCGAAGCCTGACCGTCACCTGTTCCCTAATCCTAACCCGTACGCTAACACTAACCCGCGCCCTGACACGCACGCTCCCCCTAAAGCGTTGCTGTACCCTCACCTGGACCCTAAACCGTCCCCGTCCCCTAACCCTAACCCAAGCCCGAACCCTAACCCTAACCCTTCCCTGAAGCCTGACTCTCACCCGTTCCCTAATCCTAACGCGTACGCTAACACTAACCCGCGCCGTCACACGCACGCTCCCCCTAAAGCATTTCCGTACCCTCACCTGGACCCTAAACCGTCCCCGTCCCCTAACCCTAACCCTAGCCCGAACCCTAACCCTAACCCTTCCCCGAAGCCTGACCCTCACACGTCCCCTAATCCTAACCCGTACGCTAACACTAACCCGCACCCTCACACGCACGCTCCCCCTAAAGCGTTGCCGTACCCTCACCTGGACCCTAAACCGTCCCCGTCCCCTAACCCTAACCCTAGCCCGAACCCTAACCCTAACCCTTCCTCGAAGCCTGACCCTCCCCCGTCCCCTAATCCTAAGCCGTATGCTAACATTAACCCGCGCCCTCACACGCACGCTCCCCCTAAAGCGTTGCCGTACCATCACCTGGACCCTAAACCGTCCCCGGTCCTTACCCTAACCCTAGCCCGAACCCTAACCCTAACCCTTCCCCGAAGCCTGACCCTCACCCGTCCCATAATCCTAACCCGTACGCTAACACTAACCCACGCCCTCACACGCACGCTCCCCCTAAAGCTTTGCCGTACCCTCACCTGGACCCTAAACCGTCCCCATCCCCTAACCCTAACCCTAGCCCGAACCCTAACCCTAACCCTTCCCCGAAGCCTGACCCTCACACGTCCCCTAATCCTAACCCGTACGCTAACACTAACCCGCGCCCTCACACGCACGCTCCCCCTAAAACGTTGCCGTACCCTCACCTGGACCCTAAACCGTCCCCGTCCCCTAACCCTAACCGTAGCCCGAACCCTAACCCTAACCCTTCCCCGAAGCCTGACCCTCACACGTACCCTAATCCTCACCCATACGCTAACACTAACCCGCGCGCTCACACGCTCGCTCTGCCTAAAGCGTTGCCGTACCCTCACCTGGACCCTAAACCGTCCCCGTCCCCTAACCCTAACCCTAGCCCGAACCCTAACCGTAACGCTTCCCCGAAGCCTGACCCTCCCCCGTCCCCTAATCCTAACCCGTACGCTAACACTACCCCGCGCCCTCACACGCACGCTCCCCCTAAAGCGTTGCCGTACCCTCACCTGGACCCTAAACCGTCCCCGGTCCTAACCCTAACCCTAGCCCGAACCCTAACCCTAACCCTTCCCCGAAGCCTGACCCTCACCCGTCCCCTAATCCTAACCCGTACGCTAACACTACCCCGCGCCCTCACACGCACGCTTCCCCTAAAGCGTTGCCGTACCCTCACCTGGACCCTAAACCGTCCCCGTCCCCTAACCCTAACCCTAACCCTTCCCCGAAGCCTGACCCTCACCCGTCCCCTAATCCTAACCCGTACGCTAACACTAACCCGCGCCCTCACATGCACGCTCCCCCTAAAGCGTTGCCGTACCCTCACCTGGACCCTAAACCGTCCCAGTCCCGTAACCCTAACCCTAGCCCGAACCCTAACCCTAAAACTTCCCCGAAGCCTGACCCTCACCCGTCCCCTAATCCTAACCCGTACGCTAACACTACCCCGCGCCCTCACACGCACGCTCCCCCTAAAGCGTTGCCGTACCCTCACCTGGACCCTAAACCGTCCCCGTCCCCTAACCCTAACCCTAGCCCGAACCCTAACCCTAACCCTTCCCCGAAGCCTGACCCTCACCCGTCCCCTAATCCTAACCCGTACGCTAACACTAACCCGCGCCCTCACACGCACGCTCCGCCTAAAGCGTTGCCGTAACCTCTCCTGGACCCTAAACCGTCCCCGTCCCCTAACCCTAACCCTAGCCCGAACCCTAACCCTAACCCTTCCCCGAAGCCTGACCGTCACCTGTTCCCTAATCCTAACCCGTACGCTAACACTAACCCGCGCCCTGACACGCACGCTCCCCCTAAAGCGTTGCCGTACCCTCACCTGGACCCTAAACCGTCCCCGTCCCCTAACCCTAACCCTAGCCCGAACCCTAACCCTAACCCTTCCCCGAAGCCTGACCCTCCCCCGTCCCCTAATCCTAAGCCGTATGCTAACATTAACCCGCGCCCTCACACGCACGCTCCCCCTAAAGCGTTGCCGTACCATCACCTGGACCCTAAACCGTCCCCGGTCCTTACCCTAACCCTAGCCCGAACCCTAACCCTAACCCTTCCCCGAAGCCTGACCCTCACCCGTCCCATAATCCTAACCCGTACGCTAACACTAACCCACGCCCTCACACGCACGCTCCCCCTAAAGCTTTGCCGTACCCTCACCTGGACCCTAAACCGTCCCCATCCCCTAACCCTAACCCTAGCCCGAACCCTAACACTAACCCTTCCCCGAAGCCTGACCCTCACACGTCCCCTAATCCTAACCCGTACGCTAACACTAACCCGCGCCCTCACACGCACGCTCCCCCTAAAGCGTTGCCGTACCCTCACCTGGACCCTAAACCTTCCCCGTCCCCTAACCCTAACCCTAGCCCGAACCCTAACCCTAACCCTTCCCCGAAGCCTGACCCTCACCCGTCCCCTAATCCTAACCCGTACGCTAACACTACCCCGCGCCCTCACACGCACGCTCCCCCTAAAGCATTGCCGTACCCTCACCTGGACCCTAAACCATCCCCATCACCTAACCCTAACCCTAGCCCGAACCCTAACCCTAACCCTTCCCCGAAGCATGACCCTCAACCGTCCCCTAATCCTAACCCGTACGCTAACACTACCCCGCGCCCTCACACGCACGCTCCCCCTAAAGCGTTGCCGTACCCTCACCTGGACCCTAAACCGTCCCCGTCCCCTAACCCTAACTCTAGCCCGAACCCTAACCCTAACCCTTCCCCGAAGCCTGACCCTCACCCGTCCCCTAATCCTAACCCGTATGCTAACACTAACCTGCGCCCTCACACGCAGGCTCCCCCTAAAACGTTGCCGTACCCTCACCTGGACCCTCAACCGTCCCCGTCCCCTAACCCTAACCCTAGCCCGAACCCTAACCCTAACCCTTCCTCGAAGCCTGACCCTCCCCCGTCCCCTAATCCTAAGCCGTATGCTAACATTAACCCGCGCCCTCACACGCACGCTCCCCCTAAAGCGTTGCCGTACCATCACCTGGACCCTAAACCGTCCCCGGTCCTTACCCTAACCCTAGCCCGAACCCTAACCCTAACCCTTCCCCGAAGCCTGACCCTCACCCGTCCCATAATCCTAACCCGTACGCTAACACTAACCCACGCCCTCACACGCACGCTCCCCCTAAAGCTTTGCCGTACCCTCACCTGGACCCTAAACCGTCCCCATCCCCTAACCCTAACCCTAGCCCGAACCCTAACCCTAACCCTTCCCCGAAGCCTGACCCTCACACGTCCCCTAATCCTAACCCGTACGCTAACACTAACCCGCGCCCTCACACGCACGCTCCCCCTAAAACGTTGCCGTACCCTCACCTGGACCCTAAACCGTCCCCGTCCCCTAACCCTAACCGTAGCCCGAACCCTAACCCTAACCCTTCCCCGAAGCCTGACCCTCACACGTACCCTAATCCTCACCCATACGCTAACACTAACCCGCGCGCTCACACGCTCGCTCTGCCTAAAGCGTTGCCGTACCCTCACCTGGACCCTAAACCGTCCCCGTCCCCTAACCCTAACCCTAGCCCGAACCCTAACCGTAACGCTTCCCCGAAGCCTGACCCTCCCCCGTCCCCTAATCCTAACCCGTACGCTAACACTACCCCGCGCCCTCACACGCACGCTCCCCCTAAAGCGTTGCCGTACCCTCACCTGGACCCTAAACCGTCCCCGGTCCTAACCCTAACCCTAGCCCGAACCCTAACCCTAACCCTTCCCCGAAGCCTGACCCTCACCCGTCCCCTAATCCTAACCCGTACGCTAACACTACCCCGCGCCCTCACACGCACGCTTCCCCTAAAGCGTTGCCGTACCCTCACCTGGACCCTAAACCGTCCCCGTCCCCTAACCCTAACCCTAACCCTTCCCCGAAGCCTGACCCTCACCCGTCCCCTAATCCTAACCCGTACGCTAACACTAACCCGCGCCCTCACATGCACGCTCCCCCTAAAGCGTTGCCGTACCCTCACCTGGACCCTAAACCGTCCCAGTCCCGTAACCCTAACCCTAGCCCGAACCCTAACCCTAAAACTTCCCCGAAGCCTGACCCTCACCCGTCCCCTAATCCTAACCCGTACGCTAACACTACCCCGCGCCCTCACACGCACGCTCCCCCTAAAGCGTTGCCGTACCCTCACCTGGACCCTAAACCGTCCCCGTCCCCTAACCCTAACCCTAGCCCGAACCCTAACCCTAACCCTTCCCCGAAGCCTGACCCTCACCCGTACCCTAATCCTAACCCGTACGCTAACACTAACCCGCGCCCTCACACGCACGCTCCGCCTAAAGCGTTGCCGTACCCTCTCCTGGACCCTAAACCGTCCCCGTCCCCTAACCCTAACCCTAGCCCGAACCCTAACCCTAACCCTTCCCCGAAGCCTGACCGTCACCTGTTCCCTAATCCTAACCCGTACGCTAACACTAACCCGCGCCCTGACACGCACGCTCCCCCTAAAGCGTTGCCGTACCCTCACCTGGACCCTAAACCGTCCCCGTCCCCTAACCCTAACCCTAGCCCGAACCCTAACCCTAACCCTTCCCCGAAGCCTGACCCTCCCCCGTCCCCTAATCCTAAGCCGTATGCTAACATTAACCCGCGCCCTCACACGCACGCTCCCCCTAAAGCGTTGCCGTACCATCACCTGGACCCTAAACCGTCCCCGGTCCTTACCCTAACCCTAGCCCGAACCCTAACCCTAACCCTTCCCCGAAGCCTGACCCTCACCCGTCCCATAATCCTAACCCGTACGCTAACACTAACCCACGCCCTCACACGCACGCTCCCCCTAAAGCTTTGCCGTACCCTCACCTGGACCCTAAACCGTCCCCATCCCCTAACCCTAACCCTAGCCCGAACCCTAACCCTAACCCTTCCCCGAAGCCTGACCCTCACACGTCCCCTAATCCTAACCCGTACGCTAACACTAACCCGCGCCCTCACACGCACGCTCCCCCTAAAGCGTTGCCGTACCCTCACCTGGACCCTAAACCTTCCCCGTCCCCTAACCCTAACCCTAGCCCGAACCCTAACCCTAACCCTTCCCCGAAGCCTGACCCTCACCCGTCCCCTAATCGTAACCCGTACGCTAACACTACCCCGCGCCCTCACACGCACGCTCCCCCTAAAGCATTGCCGTACCCTCACCTGGACCCTAAACCATCCCCATCACCTAACCCTAACCCTAGCCCGAACCCTAACCCTAACCCTTCCCCGAAGCATGACCCTCAACCGTCCCCTAATCCTAACCCGTACGCTAACACTACCCCGCGCCCTCACACGCACGCTCCCCCTAAAGCGTTGCCGTACCCTCACCTGGACCCTAAACCGTCCCCGTCCCCTAACCCTAACTCTAGCCCGAACCCTAACCCTAACCCTTCCCCGAAGCCTGACCCTCACCCGTCCCCTAATCCTAACCCGTATGCTAACACTAACCTGCGCCCTCACACGCAGGCTCCCCCTAAAACGTTGCCGTACCCTCACCTGGACCCTCAACCGTCCCCGTCCCCTAACCCTAACCCTAGCCCGAACCCTAACCCTAAACCTTCCCCGAAGCCTGCCCCTCACCCATCCCCTAATCCTAACCCGTATGCTAACACTAACCCGCGCCCTCACATGCACGCTCCCCCTAAAGCGTTGCCGTACCCTCACCTGGACCCTAAACCGTCCCCGTCCCCTAACCCTAACCCTAGCCCGAACCCTAACCCTAACCCTTCCCCAAAGCCTGACCCTCACCCGTCCCCTAATCCTAACCCGTACGCTAACACTAACCCGCGCCCTCACACGCACGCTCCCCCTAAAGCGTTGCCGTACCCTCTCCTGGACCCTAAACCATCCCCGTCCCCTAACCCTAACCCTAGCCCGAACCCTAACCCTAACCCTTCCCCGAAGCCTGACCGTCACCCGTCCCCTAATCCTAACCCGTACGCTAACACTACACCGCGCCCTCACACGCACGCTTCCCCTAAAGCGTTGCCGTACCCTCACCTGGACCCTAAACCGTCCCCGTCCCCTAACCCTAACCCTAACCCTTCCCCGAAGCCTGACCCTCACCCGTCCCCTAATCCTAACCCGTACGCTAACACTAACCCGCGCCCTCACACGCACGCTCCCCCTAAAGCGTTGCCGTACCCTCACCTGGACCCTAAACCGTCCCCGTCCCCTAACCCTAACCCTAGCCCGAACCCTAACCCTAACCCTTCCCCGAAGCCTGACCCTCACCCGTCCCATAATCCTAACCCGCACGCTAACACTAACCCACGCTCTCACACGCACGCTCCTCCTAAAGCATTGCCGTACCCTCACCTGGACCCTAAACCGTCCCCGTCCCCGAACCCTAACCCTAGCCCGAACCCTAACCCTAACCCTTCCCCGAAACCTGAACCTCACCCGTCCCCTAATCCTAACCCGTACACTAACACTAACCCGCGCCCTCACACGCAGGCTCCCCCTAAAGCGTTGCCGTACCATCACCTGGACCCTAAACCGTCCCCGTCCCCTAACCCTAACCCTAGCCCGAACCCTAACCCTAAACCTTCCCCGAAGCCTGACCCTCACCCGTCCCCTAATCCTAACCCGTACGCTAACACTAACCCACGCCCTCACATGCACGCTCCCCCTAAAGCGTTGCCGTACCCTCACCTGGACCCTAAACCGTCCCCGTCCCCTAACCCTAGCCCGAACCCTAACCCTAACCCTTCCCCGAAGCCTGACCGTCACCCGTCCCCTAATCCTAACCCGTACGCTAACACTAACCCGCGCCCTCACACGCACGCTCCCCCTAAAGCGTTGCCGTACCCTCACCTGGACCCTAAACCGTCCCCGTCCCCTAACCCTAACCCTAGCCCGAACCCTAACCCTAAGCCTTCCCCGAACCCTGACCCTCACCCGTCCCCTAATCCTAACCCGTACGCTAACACTAACCCGCGCCCTTACACGCACGCTCCCCCTAAAGCGTTGCCGTACCCTCACCTGGACCCTAAACCGTCCCCGTCCCCTAACCCTAACCCTAGCCCGAACCCTAACCCTAACCCTTCCCCGAAGCCTGACCCTCACCCGTCCCCTAATCCTAACCCGTACGCTAACACTAACCCGCGCCCTCACACGCACGCTCCCCCTAAAGCGTTGCCGTACCCTCACCTGGACCCTAAACCGTCCCCGTCCCCTAACCCTAACCCTAGCCCAAAACCTAACCCTAACGCTTCCCCGAAGTCTGACCCTCACCCGTCCCCTAATCCTAACCCGTACGCTAACACTAACCCACGCCCTCACATGCACGCTCCCCCTAAAGCATTGCCGTACCCTCACCTGGACCCTAAACCATCCCCGTCCCCTAACCCTAACCCTAGCCCGAACCGTAACTCTAACCCTTCCCCGAAGCCTGACCCTCACCCGTCCCCTAATCCTAACCCATACGCTAACACTAACCCACGCCCTCACACCCACGCTCCCCCTAAAGCGTTGCCGTACCCTCACCTGGACCCTAAACCGTCCCCGTCCCCTAACCCTAACCCTAGCCCGAACCCCTACCCTAAACCTTCCCCAAAGCCTGACCCTCACCCGTCCCCTAATCCTAACCCGTACGCTAACACTAACCCGCGCCCTCACACGCACGCTCCCCCTAAAGCGTTGCCGTACCCTCACCTAGACCCTAAACCGTCCCCGTCCCCTAACCCTAACCCTAGCCCGAACCCTAACCCTAACACTTCCCCGAAGCCTGACCCTCACCCGTCCCCTAATCCTAACCCGTACGCTAACACTAACCCGCGCCCTCACACGTACGCTCCCCCTAAAGCGTTGCCGTACCCTCACCTGGACCCTAAACCGTCCCCGTCCCCTAACCCTAACCCTAGCCCGAACCCAAAACCTAACCCTTCCCCGAAGCCTGACACTCACCCGTCACCTAATCCTAACCCGTACGCTAACACTAACCCACGCCCTCACACGCACGCTCCCCCTAAAGCGTTGCCGTACCCTCACCTGGACCCTAAACCGTCCCCGTCCCCTAACCCTAACCCTAGCCCGAACCCTAACTCTAACACTTCCCCGAAGCCTAACCCTCACCCGTCCCCTAATCCTAACCCGTACGCTAACACTAACCCGCGCCCTCACACGCACGCTCCCCCTAAAGCGTTGCCGTACCCTCACCTGGACCCTAAACCGTCCCCGTCCCCTAACCCTAACCCTAGCCCGAACCCTAACCCTAACCCTTCCCCGAAGCCTGACCCTCACCCATCCCCTAATCCTAACCCGTACGCTAACACTAACCCACGCCGTCACACGCACGCTCCCCCTAAAGCGTTGCTGTACCCTCACCTGGACCCTAAACCGTGCCGTCCCCTAACCCTAACCCTAGCCCGAACCCTAACCCTAAAACTTCCCCGAAGCCTGACCCTCACCCGTCCCCTAATCCTAACCCGTACGCTAACACTAACCCGCGCCCTCACACCCACGCTGCCCCTAAAGCGTTGCTGTACCCTCACCTGGACCCTAAACCGTCCCCGTCCCCTAACCCTAACCCTAGCCCGAACCCTAACCGTAACCCTTCCCCGAAGCCTGACCCTCACCCGTCCCCTAATCCTAACCCGTACGCTAACACTAACCCGCGCCCTCACATGCACGCTCCCCCTAAAGCGTTGCCGTACCCTCACCTGGACCCTAAACCGTCACCGTCCCCTAACCCTAACCCTAGCCCGAACCCTAACCCTAACCCTTCCCCGAAGCCTGACCCTCACCCATCCCCTAATCCTAACCCGTACGCTAACACTAACCCGCGCCGTCACACGCACGCTCCCCCTAAAGCGTTGCTGTACCCTCACCTGGACCCTAAACCGTGCCGTCCCCTAACCCTAACCCTAGCCCGAACCCTAACCCTAAAACTTCCCCGAAGCCTGACCCTCACCCGTCCCCTAATCCTAACCCGTACGCTAACACTAACCCGCGCCCTCACACGCACGCTCCCCCTAAAGCGTTGCCGTACCCTCACCTGGACCCTAAACCGTCCCCGTCCCCTAACCCTAACCCTAGCCCGAACCCTAACCCTAACCCTTCCCCGAAGCCTGACCCTCACCCATCCCCTAATCCTAACCCGTACGCTAACACTAACCCACGCCGTCACACGCACGCTCCCCCTAAAGCGTTGCTGTACCCTCACCTGGACCCTAAACCGTGCCGTCCCCTAACCCTAACCCTAGCCCGAACCCTAACCCTAAAACTTCCCCGAAGCCTGACCCTCACCCGTCCCCTAATCCTAACCCGTACGCTAACACTAACCCGCGCCCTCACATCCACGCTGCCCCTAAAGCGTTGCTGTACCCTCACCTGGACCCTAAACCGTCCCCGTCCCCTAACCCTAACCCTAGCCCGAACCCTAACCGTAACCCTTCCCCGAAGCCTGACCCTCACCCGTCCCCTAATCCTAACCCGTACGCTAACACTAACCCGCGCCCTCACACGCACGCTCCCCCTAAAGCGTTGCCGTACCCTCACCTGGACCCTAAACCGTCCCCGTCCCCTAACCCTAGCCCGAACCCTAACCCTAAAACTTCCCCGAAGCCTGACCCTCACCCGTCCCCTAATCCTAACCCCTACGCTAACACTAACCCACGCCCTCACACGCACGCTCCCCCTAAAGCGTTGCCGTACCCTCACCTGGACCCTAAACCGTCCCCGTCCCCTAACCCTAACCTTAGCCCGAACCCTAACCCTAAAACTTCCCCGAAGCCTGACCCTCACCCGTCCCCTAATCCTAACCCGTACGCTAACACTAACCCGCGCCCTCACACGCACGCTCCCCCTAAAGCGTTGCCGTACCCTCACCTGGACCCTAAACCGTCCCCGTCCCCTAACCCTAACCCTAGCCCGAACCCTAACCCTAACCCTTCCCCGAAGCCTGACCCTCACCCGTCCCATAATCCTAACCCGCACGCTAACACTAACCCGCGCCCTCACACGCACGCTCCCCCTAAAGCGTTGCCGTACCCTCACCTGGACCCTAAACCGTCCCCGTCCCCGAACCCTAACCCTAGCCCGAACCCTAACCCTAACCCTTCCCCGAAGCCTGACCCTCACCCGTCCCCTAATCCTAACCCGTACGCTAACACTAACCCGCGCCCTCACACGCACGCTCCCCCTAAAGCGTTGCCGTACCCTCACCTGGACCCTAAACCGTCCCCGTCCCCTAACCCTAACCCTAGCCCGAACCCTAACCCTAACCCTTCCCCGAAGCCTGACCCTCACCCGTCCCCTAATCTTAACCCGTACGCTAACACTAACCCGCGCCCTCACACGCACGCTCCCCCTAAAGCGTTGCCGTACCCTCACCTGGACACTAAACCGTCCCCGTCACCTAACCCTAACCCTAGCCCGAACCCTAACCCTAACCCTTCCCCGAAGCCTGACCCTCACCCGTCCCCTAATCCTAACCCGTACGCTAACACTACCCCACGCCCTCACACGCACGCTCCCCCTAAAGCGTTGCCGTACCCTCACCTCGACCCTAAACCGTCCCCGTCACCTAACCCTAACCCTAGCCCGAACCCTAACCCTAATCCTTCCCCAAAGCATGACCCTCAACCGTCCCCTAATCCTAACCCGTACGCTAACACTACCCAGCGCCCTGACATGCACGCTCCCCCTAAAGCGTTGCCGTACCCTCACCTGGACCCTAAACCGTCCCCGTCCCCTAATCCTAACTCTAGCCCGAACCCTAACCCTAACCCTTCCCCGAAACCTGACCCTCACCCGTCCCCTAATCCTAACCCGTACGCTAACACTAACCCGCGCCCTCACACGCAGGCTCCCCCTAAAGCGTTGCCGTACCCTCACCTGGACCCTAAACCGTCCCCGTCCCCTAACCCTAACCCTAGCCCGAACCGTAACTCTAACCCTTCCCCGAAGCCTGACCCTCACCCGTCCCCTAATCCTAACCCGTACGCTAACACTAACCCACGCCCTCACACCCACGCTCCCCCTAAAGCGTTGCCGTACCCTCACCTAGACCCTAAACCGTCCCCGTCCCCTAACCCTGACCCTAGCCCGAACCCTAACCCTAATCCTTCCCCGAAGCCTGACCCTCACCCATCCACTAATCCTAACCCGTACGATAACACTAACCCGCGCCCTCACACGCACGCTCCCCATAAAGCGTTGCCGTACCCTCACCTGGACCCTAAACCGTCCCTGTCCCTTAACCCTAACCCTAGCCCGAACCCTAACCCTAACCCTTCCCCGAAGCCTGACCTTCACCCGTCCCCTAATCCTAACCCGTACGCTAACACTAACCCGCGCCCTCACACGCACGCTCCCCCTAAAGCGTTGCCGTACCCTCACCTGGACCCTAAACCGTCCCTGTCCCCTAACCCTAACCCTAGCCCGAAACATAACCCTAACCCTTCCCCGAAGCCTGACCCTCACCCGTCCCCTAATCCTAACCCGTACGCTAACACTAACCCGCGCCCTCACACGCACGCTCCCCCTAAAGCGTTGCCGTACCCTCACCTGGACCCTAAAACGTCCCCGTCCCCTAACCCTAACCCTAGCCCGAACCCTAAACCTAACCCTTCCCCGAAGCATGACCCTCACCCGTCCCATAATCCTAACCCATACGCTAACACAAACCCGCACCCTCACACGCACGCTCCCCCTAAAGCGTTGCCGTACGCTCACCTGGACCCTAAACCGTCCCCGTCCCCTAACCCTAAACCTAGCCCGAAAACTAACCCTAACCCTTCCCCGAAGCCTGACCCTCACCCATCCCCTAATCCTAATTCGTACGCTAACACTAACCCACGCCGTCACACGCACGCTCCCCCTAAAGCGTTGCTGTACCCTCACCTGGACCCTAAACCGTGCCGTCCCCTAACCCTAACCCTAGCCTGAACCCTAACCCTAACCGTTCCCCGAAGCCTGACCCTCACCCGTCCCCTAATCCTAACCCGTACGCTAACACTAACCCGCGCCCTCACACCCACGCTCCCCCTAAAGCGTTGCCGTACCCTCACCTGGACCCTAAACCGTCCCCGTCCCCTAAGCCTAACCCTAGCCCGAACCCTAACCCTAACCCTTCCCCGAAGCCTGACCCTCACCCGTCCCCTAATCCTAACCCGTACGCTAACACTAACCCGTGCCCTCACACGCACGCTCCCCCTAAAGCGTTGCCGTACCCTCACCTGGACCCTAAACCGTCCCCGTCCCCTAACCCTAACCCTAGCCCGAACCCTAACCCTAAAACTTCCCCGAAGCCTGACCCTCACCCGTCCCCTAATCCTAACCCGTACGCTAACACTAACCCGCGCCCTCACATGCACGCTCCCCCTAAAGCGTTGCCGTACCCTCACCTGGACCCTAAACCGTCCCCGTCCCCTAACCCTAACCCTAGCCCGAACCCTAACCCTAACCCTTCCCCGAAGCCTGACCCTCACCCGTCCCCTAATCCTAACCCGGACGCTAACACTAACCCGCGCACTCACACGCACGCTCCCCCTAAAGCGTTGCCGTACCCTCACCTGGACCCTAAACCGTCCCCGTCCCCTAACCCTAACCCTAGCCCGAACCCTAACCCTAACCCTTCCCCGAAGCCTGACCCTCACCCGTCCCATAATCCTAACCCGCACGCTAACACTAACCCGCGCCCTCACACGCACGCTCCCCCTAAAGCGTTGCCATACCCTCACCTGGACCCTAAACCGTCCCCGTCCCCTAACCCTAACCCTAGCCCGAACCCTAACCCTAACATTTCCCCGAAGCCTGACCCTCACCCGTCCCCTAATCCTAACCCGTACGCTAACACTAACCCACGCCCTCACATGCACGCTCCCCCTAAAGCGTTGCCGTACCCTCACCTGGACCCTAAACCGTCCCCGTCCCCTAACCCTAACCCTAGCCCGAACCGTAACCCTAACACTTCCCCGAAGCCTGACCCTCACCCGTCCCCTAATCCTAACCCGTACGCTAACACTAACCCGCGCTCTCACACGCACGCTCCCCCTAAAGCGTTGCCGTACCCTCACCTGGACCCTAAACCGTCCCCGTCCCCTAACCCTAACCCTAGCCCGAAACCTTACCCTAACACTTCCCCAAAGCCTGACCCTCACCCGTCCCCTAATCCTAACCCGTACGCTAACACTAACCCGCGCCCTCACACGCACGCTCCCCCTAAAGCTTTGCCGTACCCTCTCCTGGACCCTAAACCATCCCCGTCCTCTAACCCAAACCCTAGCCCGAACCCTAACCCTAACCCTTCCCCGATGCCTGACCCTCACCCGTCACCTAATCCTAACCCGTACGCTAACACTAACCCGCGCCCTCACACGCACGCTCCCCCTAAAACGTTGCCGTACCCTCCCCTGGACCCTAAACCGTCCCCGTCCCCTAACCCTAACCCTAGCCCGAACCCTAACCCTAACACTTCCCCGAAGCCTGACTCTCACCCGTCCCCTAATCCTAACCCGTACGCTAACAGTAACCCGCGCCCTCACACGCACGCTCCCCCTAAAGCGTTGCTGTACCCTCACCTGCACCCTAAACCGTCCCCATCCCCTAACGCTAACCCTAGACTGAACCCTAACCCTAACTCTTCCCCGAAGCCTGACCCTCACACGTCCCCTAATCCTAACCCGTACGCTAACACTAACCCGCGCCCTCACACGCACGCTCCCCCTAAAGCATTGCCGTACCCTCACCTGGACCCTAAACCGTCCCCGTCCCCTAACCCTAACCCTAACCCTTCCCCGAAGCCTGACCCTCACCCGTCCCCTAATCCTAACCCGTACGCTAACACTAACCCGCGCCCTCACACGCACGCTCCCCCTAAAGCGTTGCCGTACCCTCACCTGGACCCTAAACCGTCCCCGTCCCCTAAACCTAACCCTAGCCCAAACCCTAACCCTAACCCTTCCCCGAAGCCTGACCCTCACCCGTCCCCTAATCCTAACCCGTACGCTAACACTACCCCGCGCCCTCACACGCACGCTCCCCCTAAAGCGTTGCCGTACCCTGACCTGGACCCTAAACCGTCCCCGTCACCTAACCCTAACCTTAGCCCGAACCCTAACCCTAACACTTCCCCGAAGCCTGACCCTCACCCGTCCCCTAATCCTAATCCGTACGCTAACACTAACCCGCGCCCTCACACGCACGCTCCCCCTAAAGCGTTGCCGTACCCTCACCTGGACCCTAAACCGTCCCCGTCCCCTAACCCTAACCGTAGCCCTAACCCTAACCGTAACTCTTCCCCGAAGCCTGACCCTCACCCGTCCCCTAATCCTAACCCGTACGCTAACACTAACCCGCACCCTCACACGCACGCTCCCCCTAAAGCGTTGCCGTACCCTCACCTGGACCCTAAACCGTCCCCGTCCCCTAACCCTGACCCTAGCCCGAACCCTAACCCTAACCCTTCCCCGAAGCCTGACCCTCACCCATCCACTAATCCTAACCCGTACGATAACACTAACCCGCGCCCTCACACGCACGCTCCCCCTAAAGCGTTGTCGTACCCTCACCTGGACCCTAAACCATCCCCGTCCACTAACCCTAACCGTAGCCCGAACCCTAACCCTAACCCTTCCCCGAAGCCTGACCTTCACCCGTCCCCTAATCCTAACCCGTACGCTAACACTAACCCGCGCCCTCACACGCACGCTCCCCCTAAAGCGTTGCCGTACCCTCACCTGGACCCTAAACAGTCCCCGTCCCCTAACCCTCACCCTAGCCCGAACACTAACCCTAACGCTTCCCCGAAGCCTGACCCTCACCCGTCCCCTAATCCTAACCCGTACGCTAACACTAACCCACGCCCTCACATGCACGCTCCCCCTAAAGCGTTGCCGTACCCTCACCTGGACCCTAAACCGTCCCCGTCCCCTAACCCTAACCCTAGCCCGAACCCTAACCCTAAGCCTTCCCCGAAGCCTGACCCTCACCCGTCCCCTAATCCTAACCTGTACGCTAACACTAACCCACGCCCTCACACGCACGCTCCCCCTAAAGCGTTGCCGTACCCTCACCTGGACCCTAAACCGTCCCCGTCCCCTAACCCTAACCCTAGCCCGAACCCTAACCCTAACCCTTCCCCGAAGCCTGACCCTCACCCGTCCCCTAATCCTAACCCGTACGCTAACACTAACCCGCGCCCTGACACGCACGCTCCCCCTAAAGCGTTGCCGTACCCTCACCTGGACCCTAAACCGTCCCCGTCCCCTAACCCTAACCCTAGCCCGAACCCTAACCCTAACCCTTCCCCGAAGCCTGACCCTCACCCGTCCCCTAATCCTAACCCGTACGCTAACACTAACCCGCGCCCTCACACGCACGCTCCCCCTAAAGCGTTGCCGTACCCTCACCTGGACCCTAAACCGTCCCTGTCCCCTAACCCTAACCCTAGCCCGAAACATAACCCTAACCCTTCCCCGAAGCCTGACCCTCACCCGTCCCCTAATCCTAACCCGTACGCTAACACTAACCCGCGCCCTCACACGCACGCTCCCCCTAAAGCGTTGCCGTACCCTCACCTGGACCCTAAAACGTCCCCGTCCCCTAACCCTAACCCTAGCCCGAACCCTAAACCTAACCCTTCCCCGAAGCATGACCCTCACCCGTCCCATAATCCTAACCCATACGCTAACACAAACCCGCACCCTCACACGCACGCTCCCCCTAAAGCGTTGCCGTACGCTCACCTGGACCCTAAACCGTCCCCGTCCCCTAACCCTAAACCTAGCCCGAAAACTAACCCTAACCCTTCCCCGAAGCCTGACCCTCACCCATCCCCTAATCCTAATTCGTACGCTAACACTAACCCACGCCGTCACACGCACGCTCCCCCTAAAGCGTTGCTGTACCCTCACCTGGACCCTAAACCGTGCCGTCCCCTAACCCTAACCCTAGCCTGAACCCTAACCCTAACCGTTCCCCGAAGCCTGACCCTCACCCGTCCCCTAATCCTAACCCGTACGCTAACACTAACCCGCGCCCTCACACCCACGCTCCCCCTAAAGCGTTGCCGTACCCTCACCTGGACCCTAAACCGTCCCCGTCCCCTAAGCCTAACCCTAGCCCGAACCCTAACCCTAACCCTTCCCCGAAGCCTGACCCTCACCCGTCCCCTAATCCTAACCCGTACGCTAACACTAACCCGTGCCCTCACACGCACGCTCCCCCTAAAGCGTTGCCGTACCCTCACCTGGACCCTAAACCGTCCCCGTCCCCTAACCCTAACCCTAGCCCGAACCCTAACCCTAAAACTTCCCCGAAGCCTGACCCTCACCCGTCCCCTAATCCTAACCCGTACGCTAACACTAACCCGCGCCCTCACATGCACGCTCCCCCTAAAGCGTTGCCGTACCCTCACCTGGACCCTAAACCGTCCCCGTCCCCTAACCCTAACCCTAGCCCGAACCCTAACCCTAACCCTTCCCCGAAGCCTGACCCTCACCCGTCCCCTAATCCTAACCCGGACGCTAACACTAACCCGCGCACTCACACGCACGCTCCCCCTAAAGCGTTGCCGTACCCTCACCTGGACCCTAAACCGTCCCCGTCCCCTAACCCTAACCCTAGCCCGAACCCTAACCCTAACCCTTCCCCGAAGCCTGACCCTCACCCGTCCCATAATCCTAACCCGCACGCTAACACTAACCCGCGCCCTCACACGCACGCTCCCCCTAAAGCGTTGCCATACCCTCACCTGGACCCTAAACCGTCCCCGTCCCCTAACCCTAACCCTAGCCCGAACCCTAACCCTAACATTTCCCCGAAGCCTGACCCTCACCCGTCCCCTAATCCTAACCCGTACGCTAACACTAACCCACGCCCTCACATGCACGCTCCCCCTAAAGCGTTGCCGTACCCTCACCTGGACCCTAAACCGTCCCCGTCCCCTAACCCTAACCCTAGCCCGAACCGTAACCCTAACACTTCCCCGAAGCCTGACCCTCACCCGTCCCCTAATCCTAACCCGTACGCTAACACTAACCCGCGCTCTCACACGCACGCTCCCCCTAAAGCGTTGCCGTACCCTCACCTGGACCCTAAACCGTCCCCGTCCCCTAACCCTAACCCTAGCCCGAAACCTTACCCTAACACTTCCCCAAAGCCTGACCCTCACCCGTCCCCTAATCCTAACCCGTACGCTAACACTAACCCGCGCCCTCACACGCACGCTCCCCCTAAAGCTTTGCCGTACCCTCTCCTGGACCCTAAACCATCCCCGTCCTCTAACCCAAACCCTAGCCCGAACCCTAACCCTAACCCTTCCCCGATGCCTGACCCTCACCCGTCACCTAATCCTAACCCGTACGCTAACACTAACCCGCGCCCTCACACGCACGCTCCCCCTAAAACGTTGCCGTACCCTCCCCTGGACCCTAAACCGTCCCCGTCCCCTAACCCTAACCCTAGCCCGAACCCTAACCCTAACACTTCCCCGAAGCCTGACTCTCACCCGTCCCCTAATCCTAACCCGTACGCTAACAGTAACCCGCGCCCTCACACGCACGCTCCCCCTAAAGCGTTGCTGTACCCTCACCTGCACCCTAAACCGTCCCCATCCCCTAACGCTAACCCTAGACTGAACCCTAACCCTAACTCTTCCCCGAAGCCTGACCCTCACACGTCCCCTAATCCTAACCCGTACGCTAACACTAACCCGCGCCCTCACACGCACGCTCCCCCTAAAGCATTGCCGTACCCTCACCTGGACCCTAAACCGTCCCCGTCCCCTAACCCTAACCCTAACCCTTCCCCGAAGCCTGACCCTCACCCGTCCCCTAATCCTAACCCGTACGCTAACACTAACCCGCGCCCTCACACGCACGCTCCCCCTAAAGCGTTGCCGTACCCTCACCTGGACCCTAAACCGTCCCCGTCCCCTAAACCTAACCCTAGCCCAAACCCTAACCCTAACCCTTCCCCGAAGCCTGACCCTCACCCGTCCCCTAATCCTAACCCGTACGCTAACACTACCCCGCGCCCTCACACGCACGCTCCCCCTAAAGCGTTGCCGTACCCTGACCTGGACCCTAAACCGTCCCCGTCACCTAACCCTAACCTTAGCCCGAACCCTAACCCTAACACTTCCCCGAAGCCTGACCCTCACCCGTCCCCTAATCCTAATCCGTACGCTAACACTAACCCGCGCCCTCACACGCACGCTCCCCCTAAAGCGTTGCCGTACCCTCACCTGGACCCTAAACCGTCCCCGTCCCCTAACCCTAACCGTAGCCCTAACCCTAACCGTAACTCTTCCCCGAAGCCTGACCCTCACCCGTCCCCTAATCCTAACCCGTACGCTAACACTAACCCGCACCCTCACACGCACGCTCCCCCTAAAGCGTTGCCGTACCCTCACCTGGACCCTAAACCGTCCCCGTCCCCTAACCCTGACCCTAGCCCGAACCCTAACCCTAACCCTTCCCCGAAGCCTGACCCTCACCCATCCACTAATCCTAACCCGTACGATAACACTAACCCGCGCCCTCACACGCACGCTCCCCCTAAAGCGTTGTCGTACCCTCACCTGGACCCTAAACCATCCCCGTCCACTAACCCTAACCGTAGCCCGAACCCTAACCCTAACCCTTCCCCGAAGCCTGACCTTCACCCGTCCCCTAATCCTAACCCGTACGCTAACACTAACCCGCGCCCTCACACGCACGCTCCCCCTAAAGCGTTGCCGTACCCTCACCTGGACCCTAAACAGTCCCCGTCCCCTAACCCTCACCCTAGCCCGAACACTAACCCTAACGCTTCCCCGAAGCCTGACCCTCACCCGTCCCCTAATCCTAACCCGTACGCTAACACTAACCCACGCCCTCACATGCACGCTCCCCCTAAAGCGTTGCCGTACCCTCACCTGGACCCTAAACCGTCCCCGTCCCCTAACCCTAACCCTAGCCCGAACCCTAACCCTAAGCCTTCCCCGAAGCCTGACCCTCACCCGTCCCCTAATCCTAACCTGTACGCTAACACTAACCCACGCCCTCACACGCACGCTCCCCCTAAAGCGTTGCCGTACCCTCACCTGGACCCTAAACCGTCCCCGTCCCCTAACCCTAACCCTAGCCCGAACCCTAACCCTAACCCTTCCCCGAAGCCTGACCCTCACCCGTCCCCTAATCCTAACCCGTACGCTAACACTAACCCGCGCCCTGACACGCACGCTCCCCCTAAAGCGTTGCCGTACCCTCACCTGGACCCTAAACCGTCCCCGTCCCCTAACCCTAACCCTAGCCCGAACCCTAACCCTAACCCTTCCCCGAAGCCTGACCCTCACCCGTCCCCTAATCCTAACCCGTACGCTAACACTAACCCGCGCCCTCACACGCACGCTCCCCCTAAAGCGTTGCCGTACCCTCACCTGGACCCTAAACCGTCCCCGTCCCCTAACCCTAACCCTAGCCCGAACCCTAACCCTAACACTTCCCCGAAGCCTGACCCTCACCCGTCCCCAAATCCTAACCCATACGCTAACAGTAACGCACGCCCTCACACGCACGCTCCCCCTAAAGCGTTGCCGTACCCTCACCTGGACCCTAAACCGTCCCCGTCCCCTAACCCTAAACCTAGCCCGAACCCTAACCCTAACCCTTCCCTGAAGCCTGACCCTCACCCGTCCCCTAATCCTAACCCGTACGCTAACACTAACCCGCGCCCTCACACCCACGCTCCCCCTAAAGTGTTGCCGTACCCTCACCTGGACCCTAAACCGTCCCCGTCACCTAACCCTAACCCTAGCCCGAACCCTAACCCTAACCCTTCCCCGAAGCATGACCCTGAACCGTCCCCTAATCCTAACCCGTACGCTAACACTAACCCGCACCCTCACACGCATGCTCCCCGTAAAGCGTTGCCGTACCCTCACCTGGACCCTAAACTGTCCCCGTCCCCTAACCCTAACCCTAGCCCGAACCCTAACCCTAACCCTTCCCCGAAGCCTGACCCTCACCCGTCCCCTAATCCTAACCCGTACGCTAACACTAACCCTCGCCCTCACACGCACGCTCCCCCTAAAGCGTTGCCGTACCCTCACCTGGACCCTAAACCGTCCCCGTCCCCTAAACCTAACCCTAACCCAAACCCTAACCCTAACCCTTCCCCGAAGCCTGACCCTCACCCGTCCCCTAATCCTAACCCGTACGCTAACACTACCCCGCGCCCTCACACGCACGCTCCCCCTAAAGCGTTGCCGTACCCTCACCTGGACCCTAAACCGTCCCCGTCACCTAACCCTAACCCTAGCCCGAACCCTAACCCTAACACTTCCCCGAAGCCTGACCCTCACCCGTCCCCTAATCCTAACCCGTACGCTAACACTAACCCGCGCCCTCACACGCACGCTCCCCCTAAAGCGTTGCCGTACCCTCAACTGGACCCTAAACCGTCCCCGTCCCCTAACCCTAAGCCTAGCCCGAACCCTAACCCTAACCCTTCCCCGAAGCCTGACCCTCACCCGTCCCCTAATCCTAACCCGTACGCTAACACTAACCCGCGCCCTCACACGCACGCTCCCCCTAAAGCATTGCCGTACCCTCACCTGGATCCTAAACCGTCCCCGTCCCCTAACCCGAACCCTAGCCCGAACCCTTACCCTAACACTTCCTCGAAGCCTGACCCTCACCCGTCCCCTAATCCTAACCCGTACGCTAACACTAACCCACGCCCTCACACGCACGCTCCCCGTAAAGCATTGCCATACCCTCACCTGGACCCTAAAGCGTCCCCGTCCCCTAACCCTAACCCTAGCCTGAACACTAACCCTAACCCTTCCCTGAAGCCTGACCCTCACCCGTCCCCTAATCCTAACCCGTACGCTAACACTAACCCGCACCCTCACACGCACGCTCCCCCTAAAGCGTTGCCGTACCCTCACCTGGACCCTAAACCGTCCCCGTCCCCTAACCCTAACCCTAGCCCGAACCCTAACCCTAACCCTTCCCTGAAGCCTGACCCTCACCCGTCCCCTAATCCTAACCCGTACGCTAACACTAACCCGCGCCCTCACACGCACGCTCCCCCTAAAACGTTGCCGTCCCCTCACCTGGACCCTAAACCGTCCCCGTCCCCTAACTCTAACCCTAGCCCGAACCCTAACCCTAACCCTTCCCCAAAGCCTGACCCTCACCCGTCCCCTAATCCTAACCCGTACGCTAACACTAACCCGCGCCCTCACACACATGCTCCCCCTAAAGCGTTGCCATACCCTCACCGGGACCCTAAACCGTCCCCGTCCCCTAACCCTAAGCCTAGCCCGAACCCTAACCCTAACCCTTCCCCGAAGCCTGACCCTCACACGTCCCCTAATCCGAACACGTACGCTAACACTAACCCGCGCCCTCACACGCACGGTCCCCCTAAAGCGTTGCCGTACCCTCACCTGGACCCTAAACCGTCCCCGTCCCCTAACCCTAACCCTAGCCCGAACCCTAACCCTAACCCTTCCGCGAAGCCTGACCCTCACCCGTCCCCTAATCCTAACCCATACGCTAACACTAACCCGCGCCCTCACACGCACGCTCCCCCTAAAGCGTTGCCGTACCCTCACCTGGACCCGAAACCGTCCCCGTCCTCTAACCCTAACCCTAGCCCGAACCCTAACCCTAACCCTTCCCCGAAGCCTGACCCTCACCCGTCCCCTAATCCTAACCCGTACGCTAACACTAACCCGCGCCCTCACACGCACGCTCCACCTAAAGCGTTGCCGTACCGTCACCTGGACCCTAAACCGTCCCCATCACCTAACCCTAACCCTAGCCCGAACCCTAACCCTAACCCTTCCCCGAAGCCTGACCCTCACCCGTCCCCTAATCCTAACCCGTACGCTAACACTAACCCGCGCACTCACACGCACGCTCCCCCTAAAGCGTTGCCGTACCCTCACCTGGACCCTAAACCGTCCCCGTCCCCTAACCCTAACCCTAGCCCGAACACTAACCCTAACCCTTCCCCGAAGCCTGACCCTCACCCGTCCCCTAATCCTAACCCGTACGCTAACACTAACCCGCGCCCTCACCCGCACGCTCCCCCTAAAGCGTTGCCGTACCCTCACCTAGACCCTAAACCGTCCCCGTCCCCTAACCCTAACCCTAGCCCGAACCATAACCCTAACCCTTCCCCGAAGCCTGACCCTCACCCGTCCCCTAATCCTAACCCGTACGCTAACACTAACCCGCGCCCTCACACCCACATTCCCCCTAAAGCGTTGCCGTACCCTCACCTGGACCCTAAACCGTCCCCGTCCCCTAACCCTAAGCCTAGACCGAACCCTAAACCTAACCCTTCCCCGAAGCCTGACCCTCACCCGTCCCCTAATCCGAACCCATACGCTAACACTAACCCGCGCCCTCACACGCACGGTCCCCCTAAAGCGTTGCCGTACCCTCACCTGGACCCTAAACCGACCCCGTCCCTTAACCCTAACCCTAGCCTGAACCCTAACCCTAACCCTTCCCCGAAGCCTGACCCTCACCCGTCCCCTAATCCTAACCCGTACGCTAACACTAACCCGCGCCCTCACACGCACGCTCCCCCTAAAGCGTTGCCGTACCCTCACCTGGACCCTAAACCGTCCCCATCACCTAACCCTAACCCTAGGCCGAACCCTAACCCTAACCCTTCCCCGAAGCCTGACCCTCACCCGTCCCCTAATCCTGACCCGTACGCTAACACTAACCCGCACCCTCACACGCACGCTCCCCCTAAAGCGTTGCCGTACCCTCAACTGGACCCTAAACCGTCCCTGTCCCCTAACCCTAACCCTAGCCCGAACCCTAACCCTAACCTTTCCCCGAAGCCTGACCCTCACCCGTCCCCTAATCCTAACCCGTACGCTAACACTAACCCGCGCCCTCACACGCACGCTCCCCCTAAAGCGTTGCCGTACCCTCAACTGGACCCTAAACCGTCCCCGTCCCCTAACCCTAAGCCTAGCCCGAACCCAACCCTAACCCTTCCCCGAAGCCTGACCCTCACCCGTCCCCTAATCCTAACCCGTACGCTAACACTAACCCGCGCCCTCACACGCACGCTCCCCCTAAAGCATTGCCGTACCCTCACCTGGATCCTAAACCGTCCCCGTCCCCTAACCCGAACCCTAGCCCGAACCCTTACCCTAACACTTCCTCGAAGCCTGACCCTCACCCGTCCCCTAATCCTAACCCGTACGCTAACACTAACCCACGCCCTCACACGCACGCTCCCCGTAAAGCATTGCCATACCCTCACCTGGACCCTAAAGCGTCCCCGTCCCCTAACCCTAACCCTAGCCTGAACACTAACCCTAACCCTTCCCTGAAGCCTGACCCTCACCCGTCCCCTAATCCTAACCCGTACGCTAACACTAACCCGCACCCTCACACGCACGCTCCCCCTAAAGCGTTGCCGTACCCTCACCTGGACCCTAAACCGTCCCCGTCCCCTAACCCTAACCCTAGCCCGAACCCTAACCCTAACCCTTCCCTGAAGCCTGACCCTCACCCGTCCCCTAATCCTAACCCGTACGCTAACACTAACCCGCGCCCTCACACGCACGCTCCCCCTAAAACGTTGCCGTCCCCTCACCTGGACCCTAAACCGTCCCCGTCCCCTAACTCTAACCCTAGCCCGAACCCTAACCCTAACCCTTCCCCAAAGCCTGACCCTCACCCGTCCCCTAATCCTAACCCGTACGCTAACACTAACCCGCGCCCTCACACACACGCTCCCCCTAAAGCGTTGCCATACCCTCACCGGGACCCTAAACCGTCCCCGTCCCCTAACCCTAAGCCTAGCCCGAACCCTAACCCTAACCCTTCCCCGAAGCCTGACCCTCACACGTCCCCTAATCCGAACACGTACGCTAACACTAACCCGCGCCCTCACACGCACGGTCCCCCTAAAGCGTTGCCGTACCCTCACCTGGACCCTAAACCGTCCCCGTCCCCTAACCCTAACCCTAGCCCGAACCCTAACCCTAACCCTTCCGCGAAGCCTGACCCTCACCCGTCCCCTAATCCTAACCCATACGCTAACACTAACCCGCGCCCTCACACGCACGCTCCCCCTAAAGCGTTGCCGTACCCTCACCTGGACCCGAAACCGTCCCCGTCCTCTAACCCTAACCCTAGCCCGAACCCTAACCCTAACCCTTCCCCGAAGCCTGACCCTCACCCGTCCCCTAATCCTAACCCGTACGCTAACACTAACCCGCGCCCTCACACGCACGCTCCACCTAAAGCGTTGCCGTACCGTCACCTGGACCCTAAACTGTCCCCATCACCTAACCCTAACCCTAGCCCGAACCCTAACCCTAACCCTTCCCCGAAGCCTGACCCTCACCCGTCCCCTAATCCTAACCCGTACGCTAACACTAACCCGCGCACTCACACGCACGCTCCCCCTAAAGCGTTGCCGTACCCTCACCTGGACCCTAAACCGTCCCCGTCCCCTAACCCTAACCCTAGCCCGAACACTAACCCTAACCCTTCCCCGAAGCCTGACCCTCACCCGTCCCCTAATCCTAACCCGTACGCTAACACTAACCCGCGCCCTCACACGCACGCTCCCCCTAAAGCGTTGCCGTACCCTCACCTAGACCCTAAACCGTCCCCGTCCCCTAACCCTAACCCTAGCCCGAACCCTAACCCTAACCCTTCCCCGAAGCCTGACCCTCACCCGTCCCCTAATCCTAACCCGTACGCTAACACTAACCCGCGCCCTCACACCCACATTCCCCCTAAAGCGTTGCCGTACCCTCACCTGGACCCTAAACCGTCCCCGTCCCCTAACCCTAAGCCTAGCCCGAACCCTAAACCTAACCCTTCCCCGAAGCCTGACCCTCACCCGTCCCCTAATCCGAACCCATACGCTAACACTAACCCGCGCCCTCACACGCACGGTCCCCCTAAAGCGTTGCCGTACCCTCACCTGGACCCTAAACCGTCCCCGTCCCCTAACCCTAACCCTAGCCTGAACCCTAACCCTAACCCTTCCCCGAAGCCTGACCCTCACCCGTCCCCTAATCCTAACCCGTACGCTAACACTAACCCGCGCCCTCACACGCACGCTCCCCCTAAAGCTTTGCCGTACCCTCACCTGGACCCTAAACCGTCCCCGTCACCTAACCCTAACCCTAGGCCGAACCCTAACCCTAACCCTTCCCCGAAGCCTGACCCTCACCCGTCCCCTAATCCTGACCCGTACGCTAACACTAACCCGCACCCTCACACGCACGCTCCCCCTAAAGCGTTGCCGTACCCTCACCTGGACCCTAAACCGTCCCTGTCCCCTAACCCTAACCCTAGCCCGAACCCTAACCCTAACCTTTCCCCGAAGCCTGACCCTCACCCGTCCCCTAATCCTAACCCGTACGCTAACACTAACGCGCGCCCTCACACACACGCTCCCCCTAAAGCGTTGCCGTACCCTCACCTGGACCCTAAACCATCCCCGTTCCCTAACCCTAACCCTAGCCCGAACCCTAACCCTAACCCTTCCCCGAAGCCTGACCCTCACCCGTCCCCTAATCCTAACCCGTACGCTAACACTAACCCGCGCCCTCACACCCACGCTCCCCCTAAAGCGTTGCCGTACCCTCACCTGGACCCTAAACCATCCTCGTCCCCTAACCCTAACCCTAGCCCGAACCCTAACCCTAACCCTTCCCCGAAGCCTGACCCTCACCCGTCCCCTAATCCTAACCCGTACGCTAACACTACCCCGCGCCCTCACACGCACGCTCCCCCTAAAGCGTTGCCATACCCTCACCTTGACCCTAAAGCGTCCCGTCCCCTAACCCTAACCCTAGCCCGAACACTAACCCTAACCCTTCCCCGAAGCCTGACCCTCACCCGTCCCCTAATCCTAACCCGTACGCTAACACTAACCCGCGACTTCACACGCACGCTCCCCCTAAAGCGTTGCCGTACCCTTACCTGGACCCTAAACCGTCCCCGTCCCCTAACCCTAACCCTAGCCCGAACCCTAACCCTAACCCTTCCCCGAAGCCTGACCCTCACCCGTCCCCTAATCCTAAACCGTACGCTAACACTAACCCGCGCCCTCACACCCACGCTCCCCCTAAAGCATTGCCGTACCCTCACCTGGACCCTAAACCGTCCCCGTCCCCTAACCCTAAGCCTAGCCCGAACCCTAACCCTAACCCTTCCCCGAAGCCTGACCCTCACCCGTCCCCTAATCCGAACCCGTACGCTAACACTAACCCGCGCCCTCACACGCACGGTCCCCCTAAAGCGTTGCCGTACCCTCCCCTGGACCCTAAACCGTCCCCGTCCCCTAACCCTAACCCTAGCCCGAACCTTAACCCTAACCCTTCCCCGAAGCATGACCCTCACCCGTCCCATAATCCTAACCCATACGCTAACACTAACCCGCGCCCTGACACGCACGCTCCCCCTAAAGCGTTGCCGTACCCTCACCTGGACCCTAAACCGTCCCCGTCCCCTAACCCTAACCCTAGCCCGAACCCTAACCCTAACACTTCCCCGAAGCCTGACCCTCACCCGTCCCCTAATCCTAACACGTACGCTAACACTACCCCGCGCCCTCACACGCACGCTCCCCCTAAAGCATTGCCATACCCTCACCTGGACCCTAAAGCGTCCCCGTCCTCTAACCCTAACCCTAGCCCGAACCCTAACCCTAACCCTTCCCCGAAGCCTGACCCTCACCCGTCCCCTAATCTTAACCCGTACGAAAACACTAACCCGCGCCCTCACACCCACACTCCCCCTAAAGCGTTGCCGTACCCTCACCTGGACCCTAAACCGTCCCCGTCCCCTAACCCTAACCCTAGCCCGAACCCTAACCCTAACCCTTCCCCGAAGCCTGACCCTCACCCGTCCCCTAATCCTAACCCGGACGCTAACAGTAACCCGCGCCCTCACATGCACACTCCCCCTAAAGCGTTGCCGTACCCTCACCTGGACCCTAAACCGTCCCCGTCCCCTAACCCTAACCCTAGCCCGAACCCTAACCCTAACCCTTCCCCGAAGCCTGACCCTCACCCGTCCCCTAATCCTAACCCGTACGCTAACACTACCCCGCGCCCTCACACGCACGCTCCCCCTAAAGCGTTGCCGTACCCTCACCTGGACCCTAAACCGTCCCTGTCCCCTAACCCTAACCCTAGCCCGAACCCTAACCCTAACCTTTCCCCGAAGCCTGACCCTCACCCGTCCCCTAATCCTAACCCGTACGCTAACACTAACGCGCGCCCTCACATGCACGCTCCCCCTAAAGCGTTGCCGTACCCTCACCTGGACCCTAAACCGTCCCCGTCCCCTAACCCTAACCCTAGCCCGAACCCTAACCCTAACCCTTCCCCGAAGCCTGACCCTCACCCGTCCCCTAATCCTAACCCGTACGCTAACACTACCCCGCGCCCTCACACGCACGCTCCCCCTAAAGCGTTGCCGTACCCTCACCTGGACCGTAAACCGTCCCCGTCCCCTAACCCTAACCCTAGCCCGAACCCTAACCCTAACCCTTCCCCGAAGCCTGACCCTCACCCGTCCCCTAATCCTAACCCGTACGCTAACACTAACCCGCGCCCTCACACGCACGCTCCCCCTAAAGCAGTGCCATACCCTCACCTGGACCCTAAACCATCCCCGTCCCCTAACCCTAGCCCGAACCCTAACCCTAACCCTTCCCCGAAGCCTGACCCTCACACGTCCCCTAATCCTAACCCATTCGCTAACACTAACCCGCGCCCTCACACGCACGCTCCCCCTAAAGCGTTGCCGTACCCTCACCTGGACCCTAAACCGTCCCCGTCCCCTAACCCTAACCCTAGCCCGAACCCTAACCCTAACCCTTCCCCGAAGCCTGACCCTCACCCGTCCCCTAATCCGAACCCGTACGCTAACAGTAACCCGCGCCCTCACACGCACGCTCCCCCTAAAGCGTTGCCGTACCCTCACCTGGACCCTAAACCGTCCCCGTCCCCTAACCCTAACCCTAGCCCGAACCCTAATCCTAACACTTCCCCGAAGCCTGACACTCACCTGTCCCCTAATCCTAACCCGTACGCTAACACTAACCCGTGCCCTCACACGTACGCTCCCCCTAAAGCGTTGCCGTACCCTCCCCTGGACCCTAAACCGTCCCCGTCCCCTAACCCTAACCCTAGCCTGAACCCTAACCCTAACCCTTCCCCGAAGCCTGACCCTCACCTGTCCCCTAATCCTAACCCGTACGCTAACACTAACCCGTGCCCTCACACGTACACTCCCCCTAAAGCATTGCTGTACCCTCACCTGGACCCTAAACCGTCCCTGTCCCCTAACCCTAACCCTAGCCCGAACCCTAACCCTAACCTTTCCCCGAAGCCTGACCCTCACACGTCCCCTAATCCTAACCCGTACGCTAACACTAACGCGCGCCCTCACACACACGCTCCCCCTAAAGCGTTGCCGTACCCTCACCTGGACCCTAAACCATCCCCGTTCCCTAACCCTAACCCTAGCCCGAACCCTAACCCTAACCCTTCCCCGAAGCCTGACCCTCACCCGTCCCCTAATCCTAACCCGTACGCTAACACTAACCCGCGCCCTCACACCCACGCTCCCCCTAAAGCGTTGCCGTACCCTCACCTGGACCCTAAACCGTCCTCGTCCCCTAACCCTAACCCTAGCCCGAACCCTAACCCTAACCCTTCCCCGAAGCCTGACCCTCACCCGTCCCCTAATCCTAACCCGTACGCTAACACTACCCCGCGCCCTCACACGCACGCTCCCCCTAAAGCGTTGCCATACCCTCACCTTGACCCTAAAGCGTCCCCGTCCCCTAACCCTAACCCTAGCCCGAACACTAACCCTAACCCTTCCCCGAAGCCTGACACTCACCCGTCCCCTAATCCTAACCCGTACGCTAACACTAACCCGCGACTTCACATGCACGCTCCCCCTAAAGCGTTGCCGTACCCTTACCTGGACCCTAAACCATCCCCGTCCCCTAACCCTAACCCTAGCCCGAACCCTAACCCTAACCCTTCCCCGAAGCATGACCCTCACCCGTCCCATAATCCTAACCCGTACGCTAACACTAACCCGCGCCCTGACACGCACGCTCCCCCTAAAGCGTTGCCGTACCCTCACCTGGACCCTAAACCATCCCCGTCCCCTAACCCTAACCCTAGCCCGAACCCTAACCCTAACACTTCCCCGAAGCCTGACCCTCACCCGTCCCCTAATCCTAACCCGTACGCTAACACTACCCCGCGCCCTCACACGCACGCTCCCCCTAAAGCATTGCCATACCCTCACCTGGACCCTAAAGCGTCCCCGTCCTCTAACCCTAACCCTAGCCCGAACCCTAACCCTAACCCTTCCCCGAAGCCTGACCCTCACCCGTCCCCTAATCTTAACCCGTACGAGAACACTAACCCGCGCCCTCACACCCACACTCCCCCTAAAGCGTTGCCGTACCCTCACCTGGACCCTAAACCGTCCCCGTCCCCTAACCCTAAGCCTAGCCCGAACCCTAACCCTAACCCTTCCCCGAAGCCTGACCCTCACCCGTCCCCTAATCCGAACTCGTACGATAACACTAACCCGCGCCCTCACACGCACGGTCCCCCTAAAGCGTTGCCGTACACTCACCTGGACCCTAAACCGTCCCCGTCCCCTAACCCTAACCCTAGCCCGAACCCTAACCCTAACCCTTCCCCGAAGCCTGACCCTCACCCGTCCCCTAATCCTAACCCGGACGCTAACACTAACCCGCGCCCTCACATGCACGCTCCCCCTAAAGCGTTGCCGTACCCTCACCTGGACCCTAAACCGTCCCCGTCCCCTAACCCTAACCCTAGCCCGAACCCTAACCCTAACCCTTCCCCGAAGCCTGACCCTCACCCGTCCCCTAATCCTAACCCGTACGCTAACACTACCCCGCGCCCTCACACGCACGCTCCCCCTAAAGCGTTGCCGTACCCTCACCTGGACCCTAAACCGTCCCCGTCACCTAACCCTAACCCTAGCCCGAACCCTAACCCTAACCCTTCCCCGAAGCATGACCCTCAACCGTCCCCTAATCCTAACCCGTACGCTAACACTAACCCGCACCCTCACACGCACGCTCCCCCTAAAGCGTTGCCGTACCCTCACCTGGACCCTAAACCGTCCCTGTCCCCTAACCCTAACCCTAGCCCGAACCCTAACCCTAACCTTTCCCCGAAGCCTGACCCTCACCCGTCCCCTAATCCTAACCCGTACGCTAACACTAACGCGCGCCCTCACACGCACGCTCCCCCTAAAGCGTTGCCGTACCCTCACCTGGACCCTAAACCGTCCCCGTCCCCTAACCCTAACCTTAGCCCGAACCCTAACCCTAACCCTTCCCCGAAGCCTGACCCTCACCCGTCCCCTAATCCTAACCCGAACGATAACACTAACCCGCGCCCTCACACCCACGCTCCCCCTAAAGCGTTGCCGTACCCTCACCTGGACCCTAAACCGTCGCCGTCCCGTAACCCTAACCCTAGCCCGAACCCTAACCCTAAAGATTCCCCGAAGCCTGACCCTCACCCGTCCCCTAATCTTAACCCGTACGCTAACACTAACCCGCGCCCTCACACGCACGCTCCCCCTAAAGCGTTGCCATACCCTCACCTGGACCCTAAACCGTCCCCATCCCCTAACCCTAACCCTAGGCCGAACCCTAACCCTAACCCTTCCCCGAAGCCTGACCCTCACCCGTCCCCTAATCCTAACCCGTACGCTAACACTAACCCGCGCCGTCACACGCACGCTCCCCCTAAAGCGTTGCCGTACCCTCACCTGGACCCTAAACCGTCCCCGTCCCCTAACCCTAACCCTAGCCCGAACCCTAACCCTAACCCTTCCCCGAAGCCTGACCCTCACCCATCCCCTAATCCTAACCTGTACGCTAACACTAACCCACACCCTCTCACGCACGCTCCCCCTAAAGCGTTGCCATACCCTCACCTAGACCCTAAACCGTCCCCGTCCCCTAATCCTAACCCTAGCCCGAACCCTAACCCTAACCCTTCCCCGAAGCCTGACCCTCACCCTTCCCCTAATCCTAACCCGTACGCTAACACTACCCCGCGCCCTCACACGCACGCTCCCCCTAAAGCTTTGCCGTACCCTCACCTGGACCCTAAACCGTCCCCGTCCCCTAACCCTAACCCTAGCCCGAACCCTAACCCTAACCCTTCCCCGAAGCCTGACCCTCACCCGTCCCCTAATCCTAAACCGTACGCTAACACTAACCCGCGCCCTCACACGCACGCTCCCCCTAAAGCGTTGCCGTACGCTCAACTGGACCCTAAACCGTCCCCGTCCCCTAACCCTAACCCTAGCCCGAACCCTAACCCTAACCCTTCCCCGAAGCCTGACCCTCACCCGTCCCCTAATCCTAACCCGTACGCTAACACTAACCCGCGCCCTCACACGCACGCTCCCCCGAAAGCGTTGCCGTACCCTCACCTGGACCCTAAACCGTCCCCGTCCCCTAACCCTAAGCCTAGCCCGAACCCTAACCCTAACCCTTCCCCGAAGCCTGACCCTCACCCGTCCCCTAATCCTAACCCGGACGCTAACACTAACCCGCGCCCTCACACGCACGCTCCCCCTAAAGCGTTGCCGTACCCTCACCTGGACCCTAAACCGTCCCCGTCCCCTAACCCTAAGCCTAGCCCGAACCCTAACCCTAACCCTTCCCCGAAGCCTGACCCTCACCCGTCCCCTAATCCTAACCCGTACGCTAACACTACCCCGCGCCCTCACACGCACGCTCCCCCTAAAGCGTTGCCGTACCCTCACCTGGACCCTAAACCGTCCCCGTCACCTAACCCTAACCCTAGCCCGAACCCTAACCCTAACCCTTCCCCGAAGCATGACCCTCACCCGTCCCCTAATCCTAACCCGTACGCTAACACTAACCCGCGCCCTCACATGCACGCTCCCCCTAAAGCATTGCCGTACCCTCACCTGGACCCTAAACCGTCCCCGTCCCCTAACCCTAACCCTAGCCCGAACCCTAACCCTAACCCTTCCCCGAAGCCTGACCCTCACCCGTCCCCTAATCCTAACCCATACGCTAACACTAACCCGCGCCCTCACATGCACGCTCCCCCTAAAGCATTGCCGTACCCTCACCTGGACCCTAAACCGTCCCCGTCCCCTAACCCTAGCCCGAACCCTAACCCTAACCCTTCCCCGAAGCTTGACCCTCACCCGTTCCCTAATCCTAACCCATACGCTAACACTAACCCGCGCCCTCACACGCACGCTCCCCCTAAAACGTTGCCGTACCCTCACCTGGACCCTAAACCGTCCCCGTCCCCTAACCCTAACCCTAGCCCGAACCCTAACCCTAACCCTTCCCCGAAGCCTGACCCTCACCCGTCCCCTAATCCTAACCCGTACGCTAACACTAACCCGCGCCCTCACACGCACGCTCCACCTAAAGCGTTGCCGTACCCTCACCTGGAACCTAAACCGTCCTCATCCCCTAACCCTAACCCTAGCGCGAACCCTAACCCTAACCCTTCCCCAAAGCCTGACCCTCACCCATCCCCTAATCCTAACCCGTATGATAACACTAACCCGCGCCCTCACACGCACGCTCCCCGTAAAGCATTGCCGAACCCTCACCTGGACCCTAAACCGTCCCCGTCCCCTAACCCTAACCCTAGCCCGAACCCTAACCCTAACCCTTCCCCGAAGCCTGACCCTCACCCGTCCCCTAATCCTAACCCGTACGCTAACAGTAACCCGCGCCCTCACACGCACGCTCCCCCTAAAGCGTTGCCGTACCCTCACCTGGACCCTAAACCGTCCCCATCCCCTAACCCTAACCCTAGCCCGAACCCTAACCCTAACCCTTCCCCGAAGCCTGACCCTCACCTGTCCCCTAATCCTAACCCGTACGCTAACACTAACCCGTGCCCTCACACGTACGCTCCCCCTAAAGCGTTGCCGTACCCTCACCTGGACCCTAAACCGTCCCCGTCCCCTAACCCTAGCCAGAACCCTAACCCTAACCCTTCCCCGAAGCCTGACCCTCACCCGTCCCCTAATCCTAACCCATACGCTAACACTAACCCGCGCCCTCACACGCACGCTCCCCCTAAAGCGTTGCCGTACCCTCACCTGGACCCTAAACCGTCCCCTTCCCCTAACCCTAACCCTAGCCCGAACCCTAACCCTAACACTTCCCCGAAGCCTGACCCTCACCCGTCCCCTAATCCTAACCCGTACGCTAACACTAACCCGCGCCCTCACACGCACGCTCCCCCTAAAGCGTTGCCGTACCCTCACCTGGACCCTAAACCGTCCCCGTCCCCTAACCCTAACCCTAGCCCGAACCCTAACCCTAACCCTTGCCCGAAGCCTGACCCTCACCCGTCCCCTAATCCTAACCCGTACGCTAACACTAACCCGCGCCCTCACACGCACGCTCCCCCTAAAGCATTGCCGTACCCTCACCTGGACCCTAAACCGTCCCCGTCCCCTAACCCTAACCCTAGCCCGAACCCTAACCCTAACCCTTCCCCGAAGCCTGACCCTCACCCGTCCCCTAATCCTAACCCGTACGCTAACACTAACCCGCGTCCTCACACGCACGCTCCCCCTAAAGCGTTGCCGTACCCTCACCTGGACCCTAAACCGTCCCCGTCCCCTAACCCTAACCCTACCCCGAACCCTAACCCTAACTCTTCCCCGAAGCCTGACCCTCACCCGTCCCCTAATCCTAACCCATACGCTAACACTAATCCGCGCCCTCACACGCACGCTCCCCCTAAAGCATTGCCATACCCTCACCTGGACCCTAAACCGTCCCCGTCCCCTAACCCTAGCCAGAAGCCTAACCCTAAACCTTCCCCGAAGCCTGACCCTCACCCGTCCCCTAATCCTAACCCATACGCTAACACTAACCCACGCCCTCACATGCACGCTCCCTGTAAAGCGTTGCCGTACCCTCACCTGGACCCTAAACCGTCCCCGTCCCCTAACCCTAACCCTAGCCCGAACCCTAACCCTAACGCTTCCCCGAAGCCTGACCCTCACCCGTCCCCTAATCCTAACCCGTACGCTAACACTAACCCGCGCCCTCACACGCACGCTCCCCCTAAAGCGTTGCCGTACCCTCACCTGGACCCTTAACCGTCCCCGTCCCCTAACCCTAACCCTAGCCCGAACCCTAACCCTAACCCTTCCCAGAAGCCTGACCCTCACCCGTCCCCTAATCCTAACCCGTACGCTAACGCTAACCCACGCCCTCACACCCACGCTCCCCCTAAAGCGTTGCCGTACCCTCACCTGGACCCTAAACCGTCCCCGTCCCCTAACCCTAACCCTAGCCCGAACCCTAACCCTAACCCTTCCCCGAAGCCTGACCCTCACCCATCCCCTAATCCTAACCCGTACGATAACACTAACCCGCGCCCTCACACGCACGCTCCCCCTAAAGCGTTGCCGTACCCTCACCTGGACCCTAAACCGTCCCCGTCCCCTAACCCTAACCCTAGCCCGAACCCTAACCCTAACACTTCCCCGAAGCCTGACCCTCACCCGTCCCCTAATCCTAACCCATACGCTAACACTAACCCACGCCCTCACACGCACGCTCCCCCTAAAGCGTTGCCGTACCCTCACCTGGACCCTAAACCGTCCCCGTCCCCTAACCCTAACCCTAGCCCTAACCCTAACCCTAACCCTTCCCCGAAGCCTGACCCTCACCCGTCCCCTAATCCTAACCCGTACGCTAACACTAACCCACGCCCTCACACGCACGCTCCCCCTAAAGCGTTGCTGTACCCTCACCTGGACCCTAAACCGTCCCCGTCCCCTAACCCTAACCCTAGCCCGAACCCTAACCCTAACACTTCCCCGAAGCCTGACCCTCACCCGTCCCCTAATCCTAACCCGTACGCTAACAGTAAGCCGCGCCCTCACACGCACGCTCCCCCTAAAGCGTTGCCGTACCCTCACCTGGACCCTAAACCGTCCCCGTCCCCTAACCCTAACCCTAGCCCGAACCCTAACCCTAACCCTTCCCCGAAGCCTGACCCTCACCCGTCCCCTAATCCTAACCCGTACGCTAACACTAACCCATGCCCTCACACGTACGCTCCCCCTAAAGCGTTGCCGTACCCTCCCCTGGACCCTAAACCGTCCCCGTCCCCTAACCCTAACCCTAGCCCGAACCCTAACCCTAACCCTTCCCCGAAGCCTGACCCTCACCCGTCCCCTAATCCTAACCCGTACGCTAACACTAACCCGTGCCCTCACACGTACGCTCCCCCTAAAGCGTTGCCGTACCCTCCCCTGGACCCTAAACCGTCCCCGTCCCCCTAACCCTAACCCTAGCCCGAACCCTAACCCTAACCCTTCCCCGAAGCCTGACCCTCACCCGTCCCCTAATCCTAACCCGTACGCTAAAACTAACCCGCGCGCTCACTCGTACGCTCCCCCTAAAGCGTTGCCGTACCCTCCCCTGGACCCTAAACCGTCCCCGTCCCCTAACCCTAACCCTAGCCCGAACCCTAACCCTAACACTTCCCCGAAGCCTGACCCTCACCCGTCCCCTAATCCTAACCCGTACGCTAACACTAACCCACGCCCTCACACGTACGCGCCCCCTAAAGCGTTGCCGTACCCTCCCCTGGACCCTAAACCGTCCCCGTCCCCTAACCCTAACCCTAGCCCTAACCCTAACTCTAACCCTTCCCCGAAGCGTGACCCTCACCCGTCCCCTAATCCTAACCCGTACGCTAACACTAACCCGCGCCCTCACACGTACGCGCCCCCTAAAGCGTTGCCGTACCCTCCCCTGGACCCAAAACCGTCCCCGTCCCCTAACCCTAACCCTAGCCCGAACCCTAACCCTAACCCTTCCCCGAAGCCTGACCCTCACCCGTCCCCTAACCTGTACGCGAACACTAACCCGCGCCCTCACACGTACGCTCCTCCTAAAGCGTTGTCGTACCCTCCCCTGGACCCTAAACCGTCCCTGTCTCCTAACCCTAACCCTAGCCCGAAACCTCTCCCTAACCCTTCCCCGAAGCCTGACCCTCACCCGTCCCCTAATCCTAACCCGTACGCTAACACTAACCTGCGCCCTCACACGTACGCTCCCCCTAAAGTGTTGCCGTATCCTCCCCTGGACCCTAAACCGTCCCCGTCCCCTAACCCTAGCCCGAACCCTAACCCTAACCCTTCCCCGAAGCCTGACCCTCACCCGTCCCCTAATCCTAACCCGTACGCTAACACTAACCCGCGCCCTCACACGTACACTCCCCCTAAAGCATTGCCGTACCCTCCCCTGGACCCTAAACCGTCCCCGTCCCCTAACCCTTACCCTAGCCCGAACCCTAACCCTAACCCGTCCCCTAACCCATCTCCTAATCCTAACCCGTACGTTAACACTAACCCGCGCCCTCACACCTACGCTCCCCCTAAAGCGTTGTCGTACCCTCACCTGGACCCTAAACCGTTCCTGTCCCCTAACCCTAACCCTAACCCTATCCCTTACCTGAAGCCTTACCCTAACCCGTCCCCTAATCCTAACCCGTACGCTGACACTAACCCGTGCCCTCACACTTACGCTCACACTATACCATTGTCGTACCCTAACCTGTACCCTAAATCGTCCCCTAACCCTAACCCTAACCCTTACCCGAAGCCTTAACCTAACCCCTCTCCTAATCCTAACCTGTACGCTAACACTAACCCGTGCCCTCACACGTATGCTCACCCTAAACCGTTGTCGTACCCTAACCTGTACCCTATACCGTCCCCGTCCCTTAACCTTAACCCTAACCCTTACCCGAAGCCTTACTGTAACCCGTCACCTAATCCTAGCCGATACGCTAACACTAACCCGTATCCTAACACGTACGCTCATCCTAAACCATTGTCGCACCCTAACCTGTACCCTAAACTGTCCCTCTCCCCTAACCCTAACCCTAACCCTAACCCTTACCTGAAGCCTTACCCTCACCCGTCCCCTAATCCTTACCCGTACGCTAACACTAAATCTTACCCTTACATGTACGCTATCCCTAAACCGTTGTCGTACCCTAACCTGTACCCTAAACCGTCCCCGTTCCCTAACCGTAACCCTAACCCGAAGCATTACCCTAACACTTACCCTAATCCTAAACGGTACACTAACACTGACCTGTACCCTAACACTTTCGCTCACCTTAAACCTTTGTCGCATCCTAAACCATACCCGTTCCCTAATGCTAACCTTAACCCTAACCCTAAACCCACTTATAGCACTATAGCTCAGGAAAATTAAAATAACAAGAAACAACCACCGCAAAGTTTAGGGCTGCTCTGTTTACAAGAGCCTCGACTACGGTACAAATTAAATATCCTTGAAAGAGAGAAATGGATAAAGAAGTTTTCGTACTTACGTACAATGGAATATCACTCAACAATGAAATCAATGTCGTCAGGCCCGTACAAGCATAATGAATGGATTTAGGTACGATGATTCAAAGGAAATAAGTCACACAGAAAAAGAAACTTATCATAAGATATCACTTATAGAGGGAATGTAAACTTGGCTACACATGAACTGAATTACAAAACAGAACAGAGTCTCACATTTAGAAAACAAACTTATGCTTTCTTAAGGGGAATGGTGAGTTGGGGTGCTGTGTAAAACCAGAGATTGAAATTAGCACAGATACTATTCCATAAGCCAAATATATAATAGACAAGATATACTCCTTGCTCAACGAATTAGACTCAACACCACCTATTCACCGCAGAGGAATATATCTGACAATAAGAATATTAAAACATATGTATCTATATGTCTCTGTAAGAGAATCAAGTGTGTGTAGAGCAGTATACACAGCCGTGAAAAATCAACTAAACCCCATTATTAAAATAAATTTCAAAAACAAAGACAGTGAAGGAGAGAAAGTTCTTAAATAATTCGTTCAGGGCTTGTGATGAAACTTGGATTTACCACATCTACACCCACAGCTGGGTGAGACATAAGGCAGGACATTTGGGGCTGAGAGGATTGGTGAGGTTCGGTGAGCAAATGCAGACCCTTTGAAGTAATACTGTATGCTACCCATTCCCTGGGTCCCAACTCTCCTGGTTTAAGGGATTCTTCCTACTGCTAAAACATGCATGGGAAACCCAGAGGATTGTACACCATGTGATCGGGCAACGTTTCTAAAACCCATCTCATTTTTTGTCCCCTGGTACACAGGTTCGCCATTCCAGACGCTTTACTAAACATCTCCCCACGTGGAGAGTCAGTGCCTTAAAACTCCTGTTTGGCACAGTTAGCAATTTCTGCGGAGGTTGAACGGGAATAGGGAGAACCAATGAGAGACTAGCTGTAGGTGTTTGGACGGTCACATTTCACTCTAATTTCCCACCAGGAAGAGGAATTAACAAAAGGCTCAGCGTGCCGTGATGAAACAAGATTAGGGCCTGAAGCAATCCTGCAGTTCTGCGGCCAGCGCACAAGAAACCGAGTTGAAGAAAGGACCTCAGGGGCACTGTAATTCATAAACCTGCAGAGTTATAAATGACAGCTATCGTCCAAAAATATATTGAGGTAAGGCTGCGAAGAGGACTTGAAAGCATGGCACAATTGCAGGAAATATATTTCAGGAGGTAGATGGAAACTGCATTTAAAGCATATGAAAAGCGGCAGAACTTTGACAATGATGCACTTGGCCAAAAAGGGCGTATGCGTTTTTTTCCTGAATACATGCAGGAAAAAACGCATATGCTCTTTTTGTCCAAATAAGCAAGCCTGCAACGGAGATCTGCACTACAATGAAGTCTCACTTCCCACCAGTCAAAAGGGCGATCTGAAAAAAGTATAAAAACCAGAAAGGCAGGACAGGCCATGGAGAACTGGGAGCCTTGTTATGCTGATGGGCGGGATGTAAATTGCCAACAGCCACTCTGGAGAAGTGTATGGTGTTTCCTGAAACCTCTAAAAAACAAAGCTACAGAGCCTAGGTTGCTTCCACTTATGGTCCTATAGCTTAGGAAAATTAAAATCAACAAGACACAGCCACCCCAAAGTTTAGGGCTGCTGTGTTTACAAGAACCTCGACTACGGTACAATTTAAATATCCCAGAAAGAGGAAAAGGGATAAAGAAGTTGTGGTACTTATGTACAATGGAATATCACTCAGCAATGAAATCAATATCATCAGGCCCATAGGAGCATAATGAGTGGATTTAGGTACGATGATTCTAAGGAAATAAGTCACACAGATAAAGAAACTTATCATAAGATATCACTTATAGAGGGAATGTAAACTTGGCTACACATGAACTGAATTACAAAACAGAACAGAGTCTCACATTTAGAAAACAAACATGTTTGCTTAAGGGGAAAGGTGAGTTGGGGTGCTGCATAAATCCAGAGATTGAAATGAGCACAGATACCGTTCCATAAGCCAAATATGTAATAGACAAGACCTACTCCTTGCTCAGCGAAGTGGACTCAACACCCCCTATTCACCGCAGAGGAATATATCTGACTAGTAAGAATCTTAAAATCTATGTATTTATATGTCTCCGTAAGAGAATCAAGTGTGTGTACAGACGCATAAACACAGCAGTGAAAATTAGCTCAACCCCATTATAAAAATAAACTTCAAAAACAAAACAGAAAGACAGTGAAAGAGAGAGAAATTCTTAAATAATTCGTTCAGGCTTGTGATGAAACCTGGATTTACCACATCTACACCCACAGCTGGGTGAGACATAAGGCTGGACACTTGGGGCTGAGAGAATTGGTGAGATTCGGTGAGCAAATGCAGACCCTTTGAAGTAGTACTGCGTGCTACCCATTCCATGGGTCCCAACTCTCCAGGTTTAAGGGATTCTTCCTACACCTAAAACATGCGTGGGAAACCCAGAGGATGGTCCACAGTGTGATTGGGCAAGGTTTCTAAAACGCATCTCATTATTCATCCTCTGGTACTCGGGTTCGCCATTCCAGACGCTTTAGTAACAATCTCCCCACTTGGAGAGTCAGTGCTTGTAACCTCCTGTTTGGCACACTCTGCAATTTCTGCGGAGGATGAACGGGAATAGGGAGAACCAATGAGAGACTAGCTGTAGTTGTTTGGACGGGCACATTTCACTCTAATTTCCCACCAAGAAGAAGAATTAACCAAAGGCTCAGCGTGCCACGCTGGAACCAGATTAGGGCCTGAAGCAATCCTGCCGTTTTGCGTCCAGCTCACAAAAAAGCGAGTTGGAAAAAGGAGCTCAGGGTCACTGCAATTCACAAACTTGCAGAGTTATAAAGGACAACTATCGTCCAAAAATATATTGAGGTAAGGCTGCGAAGAGGACTTGAAAGCAAGGCACAATTGCAGGAAACAGATTTCAGGAGGTAGATTGGAATTGCATTTAAAGCATATGAAAAGCGGCAGAACTTCGACAATGATGCACTTGGCCAAAAAATGCATATGCGTTTTTTCCTGAATATATCCAGGAAAAAACGCATACGGCCATTTTTGCCAACCAAGGAAGCGTGCAATGGAAATCCGCACTACAATGAAGTCTCACTTCCCACCGGTCAAATGGGCCATCTGAAAAAAGTGTAAGATCCAGAAAGGCAGGACAGGCCATGGAGAACTGGGAGCCTTGTTAGGCTGATGGGCGGGATGTAAATGGCCAACAGCCACTCTGGAGAAGTGTATGGTGTTTCCTGAAACATCTAAAAAACAAAGCTACAGAGACTCGGGCACTTCCACTTATGGTCCTATAGCTTAGGGAAATTAAAATCAAAAAGACACAGCCACCCCAAAGTTTAGGGCTGCTGTGTTTACAAGAACCTCGACAACGGAACAACTTAAATATCCCAGAAAGAGAAAAATGGATAAAGAAGTTGTGGTACTTACATACAATGGAATATCACTCCGCAATGAAATCAATGTCATCAGGCCCGTAGCAGCATAATGAGTGGATTTAGGTTCGATGATTCTGAGTGAAATAAGTCACACAGAAAAAGAAACTAGTCATAAGATAACACTTATAGAGGGAATGTAAACTTGGCTACACATGAACTGAATTACAAAACAGAACAGAGTCTCACATTTAGAAAACCAACTTATGCTTGCTTAAGGGGAAAGGTGAGTTGGGGTGCTGCATAAATCCAGAGATTGAAATGAGCACAGATACCGTTCCATAAGCCAGTAATAGACAAGATATATTCCTTGTTCAACGAAGTGGACTCAACACCCCCTATTCACCGCAGAGGAATATATCTGAGTAGTAAGAATCTTAAAACCTATGTATTTATATGTCTCCGTAAGAGAATCAAGTGTGCATCGAGCGGCATAAACACAGCAGTGCAAATCAGCTAAACCCCATTATAAAAATAAATTTCAAAATCAAAACACAAAGACAGTGAAAGAGAGAGAAATTCTTAAATAACTCGTTCAGGCTTGTGATGAAACCTGGATTTACCACATCTACACCCACAGCTGAGTGAGGCATAAGGCTGGACACTTGGGGCTGTGAGGATTGGTGAGGTTCGGTGAGCAAATGCAGACCCTTTGAAGTAGTACTGCGTGCTACCCATTCCATGGGTCCCAACCCTCCAGGTTTAAGGGATTCTTCCTACAGCTAAAACATGCGTGGGAAACCCAGAGGATGGTCCACAGTGTGATCGGGCAAGGTTTCTAAAACGCATCTCATTATTCGTCCTCTGGTACTCGGGTTCGCCATTCCAGATGCTTTACTAACAATCTCCCCACTTGGAGAGTCAGTGCTTGTAACCTCCTGTTTGGCACATCGTTTGGCAGCGATGCACTTGGCCAAAAAGGGCGTATACGTTTTTTCCTGAGTATATTCAGGATAAAATGCATACACACTTTTTGGCCCACCAAGCAAGCGGGAAATTCAAATCTGCACTACAAAGAAGTCTCATCCTAACACGTACCCTAACCCTATCCCGCTACCATACCCTAACCTGTACCTGAGACCGTACCCGTTCCCTAACCCTAACCCTAACCCTAAGCTGTACACGAACACTAACCCGTACGCTAACATGTACCCTAACAGTAACACATAGCCATACACTAAACTTTATCCTAACCCTACCCCGTATCCTAACCCTTTCCCTAAACCGTACCATAACCCGTATCCTAATCCTAACCCATCCCCTAACACTAACCCATAACCTAACCCGTACCCTAATCCTAACCCATACACTAACACGTACCCTAACCTTAACCCGTTGTCATATCCTAACCTGCAACCTAATCTGTACCCATTCCCTAACCCTAACCCTTACACTATCCTGTACCATAATCCTAACCTGTACACTAACACTAAACTGTACCCTAACACTTACCCTACTCCTAACCCGTGGTCATACCCTAAACTGTACCCCAAACCATACCCGTCCCCTAACCCTAACCCTAAACCTTACCCTAAACCGTACCCTAATCCTAACCCGTACACTAACACTAAACTGTACCCTAACACGTACCCTAACCCTAACCCTTTGTTGTTCCCTATCCTGTACCCTAAACTGTACCCCTTCCTTAACACTAAACCTAACCCTAACCCGTACCTAACACTAACCCATACACTAAACCTAACCATAACCCTGAACGTAAACCGTACCTGAATCCTAACCCATACCCTAACACTAACCCATACCTTAACCCGTACCCTAACACTAAACCATAGCCATACCCTAAACTGTACCCTAACACTAACCCGTACCATAACCATAACCCTAAACCATACTCTAAGCCATACAATAATCCTAACCCGTACCCTAACCCTAAATCTTACCCTAAACCCTAATCCTTACCCCTAGCTTAATTTTGTTTTTTTGTATTTAAAAAAATATTTTCTTGGGTTAAAACAAACTAGCAGAACAACAAAATAGAGGGCTTCGCTGGTGGTGCGGTGGTTAGAATCTGCCTGCTAATGCAGGGGACACAGGTTCGAGCCCTGGTCTGGGAGGATCCCACATGCCATGGAGCAACTAGGCCCATAAGCCACAACCAGTGAGCCCTCGCATCTGGAGCCTGTGCTCTGCAACAAGAGAGGCCGCAATAGTGAGAGGCCCGCGCACCGAGATCAAGAGTGGCCCCCCACTTGCCACAACTAGAGAAAGCCCTCACACGGAAACTCAGACCAAACACAACAAAAATAAATAAATAAATAATAAACTCCTACCCCCCCCAAAAAAAAGAACAACAAAATAAAACAGAAAGTAACCTGAGTGTCCCTCAAAAAGCTAAGTCTGAAATAGTTGGTACTTCTGTTCTATGGAATGTTATGTAGCCTATAAAAAGTGTGAGAGCTAAATCTGTTTTTCTACAGTGAGAAGCATGATATTCCAGATGTATAGAACACCTGGATAAAATGAGAAATCTACACATTATGCTGGTCGTTTCAGTAAATGGGAAAGGATGGCAAGTGGTAAAATATTATCTTTTCCTTTAATTTTTTAAATTTCACTTGTTACAAAGAACTTCAATTATAATTGTACTTTAAAAAAGTAACAATGGAAATTTAAAAGAAAAAATATATATTGTGTGTTCAGTTACGTTTCATAGAATTATGAAATGCTCCACCCTCTGGCCATTACCTGAAAAAACAGCTTTAAAACCTATGCTAATTGTCACTTCATATGAACAAGTCCTGCAGGGCTGTAAAGGAAACCTGTCTTCATCATGTCTTGCGGGAGGTAAAGGCCAAAGTATTTCAAAATGTGGCACATATTTCAAGAAAACCATTTGAAGAACTAAGCTGTAATAACCGTTTGAAAAATAAAAGGACATGCCTGAAAGCTCAGTTTCAAAGGATTATGAGACACATGCAAATCCAACCACACAGAGGTATCAGCTCACACCATTCAGAATAACCATCAGGAAAGAAACTACAAACGATCAATGCTGAAGAGGTTGTGGAGAAATGCATACCCTTAATTTGAAGTGGGACGTAACCTGGTAAGAGTCACTAATGGGAACAGGGTGGAGGTGCCTTTAAAAGGTAAATATTGAGCTATTATATGATCCAGCAGGCCCACTCCTGGGCCTATAACATAAGAAGACAGAATTGGAAAGACACAGGCAGGCAAATCTGCACTGCAGCAGTATTACAATAGCCAAGACATGGAAGCAACCAAAAGTCCATCAACAGATGAGTGGACAAAGAGGAACTGTTACATGTAGAGATGGAATATTAGCTCGGGAAAAAAGTGAAACAATGCCATTTGCAGCACCATAGATGAGTCTAGAGGTAACCATGCAACTTGTAGTAAGTGAGAAAGCGAAAGACACCTAACGTATATCACTTATAGGTGTTACCTGAAAATTGATAACAATGAAGATATTTCCACAGAGAAAGGCAATCACAGATTCATTGAACAAACTTATGGTTCCCCAAATCGAAAGGTGTGAGGACTGGATACATTAGGATATTGGGGTTAACATAGATATAGAAACACATGTGAAATATATAATCACCAAAGACCTACGGAATACCAAGAGAAGACTACTCAACATTGTGTCATAACCTACCTGGGAAAAGGTTCCGAAGAAGAATAGATATATGTATGTGTGTGAAAGAACCACATCTTGCACACTTAGAACAACAAAAAAAAAACATTGTAATCAAATTTGCTGCGATAAAAAATAAAAATTAAATTAAAAATATGAACAAGAAATAATGAGACATAAACTGAAAGGAATTTTTCCTGGCACATCCCATTCTAATTTTCAACCTAGAACAGGACTTCCATTAAGGCTCTGTTGCCCTGGTAACCAGATTTGGTAAAGGAGAAATGCTGCCGCCTTGTGACTGTTTCACACAACAGCAGCTTTAAACCAAGAGGTAATGGTCACTTAATATTCAAAATATGTGCAGCACTGTAAAGGACACCGGGCCTCAAAAATGTCCTGGGGTCGTAATCGACCAGAAAATTCAAAAGACGTCAACATTTCAAGAAGACAATGTCAAGAGGCATATTTTACGCACATTTTGTCTTTTCTTTTTTTTCTCTTTAAAATAAAAGGGAATTGAAAAATGCACAACATCAGCAATGAATAAAGCCATGCAAATCCAATTACAGAAATGTTCACCTCACAGCCGTCAGAATGTTCTTCAGCAAAAAGTCTACAAAGAATAAATGCTGAAGGGGTTTCAGAGAACTGTGTACCCTCCAGCTGCTGGGGGGGATGTAAACTGGTAACAGCCAGTAGTGAGAACATAATGGAGGTGGGTTTAAGGGTAAAAATTGAGCTACCATGTGATCTGGTAGGTCCTTTGATGTGCCTATCACCTGAGCAGAGCAGAATGGAAAAGACACAGACTGGCAATCCTGCACTGCAGGAATATTTAACATAGCCAAGACTTGGAAGAAACCAAAATGTCCATCAACAGAAAAATGCACAAAGAGGAAGTGGTCCATGTAAACAATGGAATATAAGCCATGGAAAACAATGAAACAGTGCCGTTTGCACCACCATATAAGGACCTAGAGATAATCACTCAAATTAAAGAAAGAAAGTGAAAGACAGATATCCTATGACATCACTTCTAGGTGTTACCTAAAAGTTGATACTCATGAACTTATTTCCAAGAGAAGGAAAAGCATGGATTAAGAAAAAAAAATTATGTTTAACCAATGGAAAAGTGTAAGGAATGTGTGAATTAGGATATGAGGGTCAACAGACATGTACTAATACATATGAAATATATAATCACAAAATACCTATGGAATACCAAGAGAGGTCTAGGCAACACTCTGTAATAACCTACATGGTAAAGAATGCAAAGATAAATGACAGATACATTGATATAATGAACGAGATTCTGTACACCTAGGAGAAACAAAATATTTTTATCAAGTTTGCTCTGATAATTAATAAAAATTAAATTTATAAAACAAACAAGAAGTAAGGAGATATAAGCTCTTGGGGATGTGCTCTGGCACATTCCACTCTAATTTGCAGCCTACTAACACGATTTCCAGGAAGGCTCTGCTGCCCAAAAACCCAGAGTTGGAAATGTAGAAATTCTGCTGCCTTGTGGCCGTTTTCCGCAAGAGCGGCGTTAAGCCCACAGCTAATGTTCTCTTAACATTCACAAGGACTCAGGGCTGCAAAGGACACCTGCCCTAAACAACTGTGCTGAGGTAGGGAATGGACAATAAAATTCAAAACTGGCAAATTTTTCAAGACGATAGTATGAAGAGGTAAGTTTGACTCACTCTCTTGTTTAAAAAAAGGAAAATGGGTGAAAGCTCAACCTCAGGAATTATTAGACTCATGCAAATCTAATGTACAAAAAGGTTTCAACTCACACCAATCGACTGACCATCAGCAAAAGGTCTACAAACAATAAATTCTGAAGGGGTTTTAGAGAACTGTGTACCCTCTAGCTGCTGGTGAGATGTAACGTGGTAAGAGCCAATAATGAGAACAGAAAGGAGCTACGATTAAAAGTAAAAGTTGAGGTACCATTCGATGCAGCAGTCACACCACTGGGCCTCTCACCTGAGAAGACCAGAATCGAGAAGACGCAGGCTGCAAAAGCTGCACTGCAGCCTTATTCACAATAGCCAAGACAGTGAAGCCACCAAAATGTCCATCAACAGATGTATGGATGAAGAAGAAGTGGTCCACGTTCACAATAGAATATTAGCCATGGAAAACAATGAAACACTGCTATTTGAGGTGCCATAGATGAGCTTGGAGATAATCACAGAATATGAGGTAAGTCAGAAAGCAAAAGACCTATATCCTATGATATCACTTATAGGCGTTATCTAATAACTAACACAAATGAACATATTTCCACAGAGAAAGACACTCACAGACTTAGAAATTAAGTATGCTTATCTAAAAGGAAAGGTGGGCAGAATGGATAAATTAAGATTAACGTTACCATACGTATACAAATACATATAATAAACATATATCAAAAAGACGGACCATATAGCAAGGGAGGTCTATGGAACACTGTAATATTTTACATGGGAAGAAGATCTGAACATGAATAGACATATATATTGTACAAATGAACCAGATTGTGTACATCTGGACAAACAATATCTAATCATTACCCCGATTAAATAAATTTTAAAAACCAAGATGTAATGAGACATAAACTTATGGGCGTTCCTCCTGGCACATTCCATTCTAACTTAAAACCTAGGACCACGACTTCCAGAAAGGCTCTGCTGCCCTAGTACCCAGATTTGGGAAAGGACAAATGCTGCCTCCTTGTGGCCGTTTCCCACAACAGCAGCTTTAAACCCAGTGCTAATAGTCACTAAATATTCACCAAACTTGCAGTTCTGTAATGACATCTGCCCTCCAAAAAAATCCTGGGGTCGAATATCCACCAAAAATTCAAAAGAGGGCAACCTTCCAAGAAGACAGCTTCAAGAGATAGATTGTACTCACACTTGATTTTTAACAGAAAGGAAAAAGGCGTGGAAAATGATGAATTTTAGGAATTTTTAAAGTCATGCAAACCCAAATTACAAAAACCTATCAGGTCACAACAGTCAGATTGGCCATTAGCAAAAATGCTGCAAACTATAAATGCTGAAGGGATTGTGGAGAAGTTCGTACCCTCGGCTCTAAGGGAGACATGGTAAGAGCCACTAATGAAAACACAATGGAGGTGCTTTGAAAAGGTAAACATTGAGCTACTAGTCAATCAGTCATACCCACTGCTGGGACTATCACCTGAGAAAATGAGAATCAAAAAGTCACAAGCTGGCAATCTTGCACTCCAGCAATATTTAATATAGCCAACACTTGGAAGCAACGAAAATGTCCCTCAACAGAGCAATGCACCAAGAAGTGGTCCATATACAAAATGGAATATTATTCCGATAAAAATATAAATTAAATTAAAAAAACAAACAAAAGTAAGGAGACATCAGCTTTTGGGGGTTTATCCGGGCACATTCCACTCTAATTTATAACCGAGGAAGACCACCGGCCGGAAGCTCTGTTTCCCTAGTACCAGCATGGGGAACAAAGAAAGGCTGCCGCAATCTGGCCGTTACCTGCAAAAGCAGCTTTAAAGCCTGTGCTAATGGTCACTTCATGTGAACAAGTACTGCAGGGCTGTAAATGAAACCTGCCCTCAAAATGTTTTGAGGGAGGTAATGGCCAATAAATTTCAAAATGTAACACATACTTTAGAAAACACTTTGAAGAGCTAAGCTGTAATCACAGTTTGAAAAATAAAAAGGACATGACTTAAAGCTCAATTTCAAAGGATTATGAGTCATATGCAAATTCAACCACAAAGAGGTATCAGCTCACACCAGTCAGAATATCCATCAGCAAGAAAACTACAAACAATAAATGCTGAAGCCATAAAAAGAAACGAAATTGAGCTATTTGTAATGAGGTGGATAGACCTAGAGTCTGTCATACACAGTGAAGTAAGTCAGAAAGAGAGAGACAAATACCGTATGCTAACACATATACCTGGAATTTAAGGGAAAAAATGTCATGAAGAACCTAGGGGTAAAACAGGAATAAAGACAGAGATCTACTAGAGAATGGACTTGAGGATATGGGGAGGGGGAAGGGTAAGCTGTGACAAAGGGAGAGAGAGGCATGGACATATATACACTACCAAACGTAAGGTAGATAGCTAGTGGGAAGCAGCAGCATGGCACAGGGAGATCAGCTCGGTGCTTTGTGACCGCCTGGAGGGGAGGGAGGGTGGGAGGGAGGGAGACGCAAGAGGGAAGTGATATGGGAACATATGTATATGTATAACTGATTCATTTTGTTGTAAAGCACAAGCTAGCACACCATTGTAAAGCAATTATACTTCAATAAAGATATTAAAAATAAATAAATAAATAAATGCTGAAGGTGTTGTGGAGAAATGCGTACCCTCAACTTTAAGTGGGATGTAACCTGGAAAGAGCCAATAATGAGCACAGAATCGTGGTGCATTTAAACGGTAAACCCCGAGATACCATATGATACAGGATGCCCACTCCTGGGCCTATAACATAAGAAGACAGAATTGTAAAGACACAGGCAGGCAAATGTGCAGTGCAGCAGTATTACAATAGCCAAGACATGGAGGCAACCAAAAAGTCCATCAACAGGTGAGTGGACAAAGAAGAACTGGTACATGTACAGATGGAATATTATCTAGGGAAAAAAATGAAACAATGCCATTTGCAGCACCGTAGATGATTCTAGAGGTAATCAGGCAAATTGTACTAAGTCAGACAGCAAAAGACACATATCCTATAATATCACTTATAGGTGTTAGCTAAAAATTGATACCAATGAAGATATTTCCACAGAGAAAGGCAATCACAGATTCATTAAACAAAGTTATGGTTCACCAAATGGAAAGGTGTGAGGACTGGATACATTAGGATATTGGGGTTAACATAGATATAGAAACACATGTGAAATATATAATCACCAAAGACCTATGGAATACCAAGAGAAGACTACTCAACATTGTGTCACAAGCTACATGAGAAAACGATCTGAAGAAGTATAGATACATGTATATGTGTAAAAGAACCACATCTTACACACCTAGAACAAACAAAACATTTTAATCAAATTTGCTCTGATAAAAAATAAACATTAAAAAAAGAACAAGAAAAAAAAGAGAGAAAAAAAGGGGAAAAAAAGAACGAGAAGTAATGAGACATACACTTAAGGGGCTTTTTGCTGGCACATTGCATTCTAATTTACAACCAGAACATGACTTCCATTAAAGCTCTGTCATCACTAATAAAGCAGCTTTATAAGCAATGTTGAAGGTAGCTTAAAAGAATTCTCACTAATTATTGACAGTAACAAGAAAACAAACAAAAGTAAAAATCTCACGGCAAAAAGTATACATAGAGTAAGGGTAGTAGATCAAACACTTATTAAACTTCTGTAAAGAATAAAAGACAACAGTAGTATTTTTTTTTAAAGAGAGGGGCCAAATAAATCAGAACTGAAAGAGATGATGTTACAAGAGCCACCACAGAAATACAAAGTATCCTAAGATACACACAGGGTAACTCAGGGCTCAGACTGGACAGAGCCCACTCTCCATTCCCCTGTACATGACTTACAGGAGCCTCAGGAACTGAGGAGGGGGTCCTTGAGGAGAGGCACAAGATAGAAGATGTTAGGCATTAACATGACTGCATTCATTTTAAACGTGCCTGAACTACATTCACATGAGATGATTTTGTCCTGTTTGTACATCAGCACCTCTAGTCGGAACTGCAGATCTTTGGTTTCACCACCTCTATGACAGCATTAGCTTCACCTGCTGTGGACTGTCTCCTATAGGATTTCTAGAACCACAAAACATCGAAGCTTCACAGGACCCAGAGTCTGTGCGACTCCACTCAGAGTCTCAACTGCATTCAGAGACTCAGAGTCTCAACAGAGACTCCACTCTTGGAGGACACACACAAAGTAGTGTGCACATCAGGACCCAAGGGAAGGAGCAGTCACCCCGTAGGTGAATGATCATACCTAACTGCTAGTTTTAGAGGGTCTCCTGCAGAGGTGGGGTGTGGCTGCAGCTCACCATGGGGACAACGACACTGACAGCAGAAGTTCTGGGAAATACTCCTTGGCGTGAACTCTCCCAGAGTCCACCATTAGCCCCACCAAGAGCAAGGTAGGCTCCAGTGCTGGGTCGCCTCAGTCCAAACAACCAACAGGGAGGGAACCCAGCCCCATGCATCAGCAGACAAGTGGATTAAACTTTTTATTAAACTTTTATTTAATCCACAGACAAGCAGATTAAAGCTCTGCCCACCAGAACAACACCCAGCTCTACCCACCACCAGTCCCTCGCATAAGGAAGCTTGCACAAGCCTCTCAGATAGACTCAATCACTGGAGAGCAGACAGCAGAAGCAAGAAGAACTACAATTCTGCAGCCTGTGGAAGGAAAACCACATTCACAGAAAGATAGAGAAAATGAAAAGGCAGAGGACTTTATACCAGATCAAGGAACAAGATAAATCCTCAGAAAAACAACGAAATGAAGTGGGGATAGGTAACCTTCCAGTAAAAGAATTCAGAATAATGATAGTGAAGATGATCCAAAACCTTAGAAAAATAATGGAGGCAAAGATCGAGAAGATGCAAGAAATGCTTAACAAAGACCTAGAAGAATTAAGGAACAAACACCTAGAAGAATTAAAGAACAAACAAACAGAGATGAACAATACAATAACTGAAATGAAAAATACACTAGAAGGAATCAGTAGCAGAATAACTGTGACAGAAGAACGGATAAGTGACCTGGAAGACAGAAAGGTGGAAATCACTGCCATGGAACAAAATAAAGAAAAAGAATGAAAATAAATGAAGACAACCTAAGAGACTTCTGGGACAACATTAAATGCAACAACATTCGCATTATAGGGGTCCCAGATGGAGAACAGAGAGAGAAAGGACTCGAGAAAATATCTGAAGAGATTATAGTTGAAAACTTCCCTAGCATGGGAAAAGAAATAGCCACTGAAGTCCACGAAGCGCAGAGAGTCCCAGGCAGGATAAACCAAAGGAGAAAAATGCCGAGACACACAGTAATCAAATTGAAAAAATTAAAGACAAAGAAAAATTATTGAAAGCAACAAGGGAAAAATGACAACATACAACGGAATTCCCATAAGGTTAACAGCTGATTTCTCAGCAGAAAATCTACAAGCCAGAAGGGAGTGGCATGATAAATTTAACGTGATGAAAGGGAAGAACCTACCACCAAGAGTACTCCACCCAGCAAGTATCTCATTCAGATTTGATGGAGAAATCAAAAGCTTTACAGACAAGCAAAAGCTAAGAGAATTCAGCACCACGAAACCAGCTCTACAACAAATGCTAAAGGAACTTCTCTAAGTGGGAAACACAAGAGAAGAAAAGGACCCACTAAGACAAACCCATAACAATTAAGAAAATAATAATAGGAACATACATATTGATAATTACCTTAAACGTGAATGGATTAAATGCTCCAACCAAATGACACAGGCTCACTGAATGGATACAAAAACAAGATCCATATATATGCTGTCTACAAGAGACCCATTTCAGACCTAGGGACACATACAGACTGAAAGTGAGAGGATGGAAAAATATATTCCATGCAAATGAAAATCAAAAGAAAGCTGGAGTAGCAATACTCATATCAGATAAAATAGATTTTAAAATAAAGAATGTTACAAGAGACAAGGAAGGACACTACATAATGATCAAGGGATCAATCCAAGATATAACAATTATAAATATATATGTACCCAACACAGGAACACCTCAATACATAAGGCAACTGCTAACAGCTATAAAAGAGGAAATCAACAGTAACACAATAATAGCAAGGGACTTTAACACCTCACTTACACCAATGGAGATCATCCAGACAGAAAATTAATAAGGAAACACAAGCTTTAAATGACACAATAGACCAGATAGATTTAATGGATATTTATAGGACATTCCATCCAAAAACAGCAGACTACAAGTTCTTCTCAATGGCACACGGAACATTCTCCGGGATAGATCACATCTTGGGTCACAAATAAAGCCTCAGTAAATTTAAGAAAACTGAAATCATATCAAGCAGCTGTTCCGACCACAATGCTATGAGATTAGAAATCAATTACAGGGAAAGTAACGTAAAAAACAAACACATGGAGGCTAAACAATACATTTCTAAATAACCAAGAGATCACTGAGGAAATCAAAGAGGAAATCAAAAAATACCTAGAGACAAATGACAACAAAAACACGATGATCCAAAACCTATGGGATGCAGCAAAAACAGTTCTAAGAGGGAAGTTTATAGCAATAAAAGCCTACCTCAAGAAACCAGAAAAATCTCAAATAAACAATCTAACCCTACACCTAAAGGAACTAGAGAATGAAGAACAAAACCCAAAGTTAATAGAAGGAAAGAAATCATAAAGATCAGAGCAGAAATAAATGAAATAAAAACAATAGCAAAGATCAATAAAACTAAAAGCTGGTTCTTTGAGAAGATAAACAAAAATGATAAACCTTTAGCCAGACTCAAGTAAAAGAGGGAGAGGACTCAAATCAATAAAATTAGAAATGAAACAGGAGAAGTTGTAACAGACACCACAGAAATACAAAGCATCCTAAGAGACCTCTACAAGCAACTCTATGCCAATAAAATGGACAACCTGGAAGAAATGGACAAATTCTTAGAAAGGTATAACCTTCCAAGACTGAACCGGGAAGAAATAGAAAATATGAACAGACCAATCACAAGTAATGAAATTGAAAGTGTGATTAAAAATCTTCCAACAAACAAAAGTCCAGAACGAGATGGCATCAGAAGTGAATTCTATCAAACATTTAGACAAGAGCTAACACCCAATCTTCTCAAACTCTTCAGAACTTTTCAGGGGAAGGAACACTCCCAAACTCATTATATGAGGCCACAATCACCCTGATACCAAAACCAGACAAAGATACTACAGAAAAAGAAAATTAGAGACCAATATCACTGATTAATATAGATGTAAAAATCCTCAACAAAATACTAGGAAACAGAATTAAACAACACATTAAAAGGATCATGCACCATGATCAGGTGGGGTTTATCCCAGGGATGCAAGAATTCTTCAATATACACAAATCAATCAATGTGATACACCATATTAACAAATTGTAGAATAAAAATATGATCATCCCAATAGATGCAGGAAAAGCTTTTGACAAAATTCAACACCAATTTATGATTAAAAGTCTCCAAAAAGTGGGCATAGAGGGAATCTACCTCAACATAATAAAGGCAGTATATGACAAACCCACAGCAAACATCATTCTCAATAGTGAAAAACTAAAAGCATTTCCTCTAAGATCAGGAACAAGACAAGGATGTCCACTCTCACCACTATTACTCAACATAGTTTTTGGAAGTCCTAGACACAGTAATCAGAGAAGAAAAAGAAATAAAAGGAATACAAATTGGAAAAGAAGAAGTAAAATTGTCACTGTTTGCAAATGACACGATACTACACATAGTGAATCCTAAAGATGCCACCAGAAAACTACCAGAGCTAATCAATGAATTTGGTAAAGTTGCAGGATACAAAATTAATGCACAGAAATCTCTTGCATTCCTATACACTAACAATGAAAGATCAGAAAGAGAAATTAAGGAAACAATCTCATTCACCATTGCAACAAAAAGAATAAAATACGGAGGAATGACCCTACATAAGGAGGTAAAAGACCTGTACTCAGAAAACTATAAGACACTGCTGAAAGAAATCAAAGATGATATAAACATATGGAGGTATAAACCATGTTCTTGGATTAGAAGAATCAATATTGTGAAAATGACTATAGTACCCAAAGCAAGCTACAGATTCAATGCAATCCCTATCAAATACCACTGGCATTTTCTACAGAACTAGAACAAAAAAATCTTAAAATTTGTATGGAGACACAAAAGACCCCGAATAGCCAAAGCAGTCTTGAGGGAAATTAAAAGAGCTGGAGGAATCAGACTTCCTAACTTCAGACTATACTACAAAACTACATTAATCAAGACTATATGGTACTGGCACAAAAACAGAAATATAGATCAATTGAACAAGATAGAAAGCCCAGAGATAAACCTACGTACCTATGGCTAACTCATCTATGACAAAGGAGGCAAAGATATACAATGAAGAAAAGACAGTCTCTTCAGTAAGTGGTGCTGGGAAAACTGGACAACTACACGTGAAAGAATGAAATTAGAACACTCCATAACACCATACACAAAAATAAACTCAAAATGAATTAGAGATCTAAATGTTAGACCAGACACTATAAAATTATTAGAGGAAAACATAGGCAGAACACTCTATGACATAAATCACAGCAAGATCCTTTTTGACCCACCTCCTAGAGAAGTGGAAATAAAAACAAAAATAAACAAATGGGACCTAATGAAACTTCAAAGCTTTTGCACAGCAAAGGAAAACATAAACAAGACGAAAATACAACCCTCAGAATGGGAGAAAATGTTTTCAAATGAAGCAAATGACAAAAGATTAATCTCCAAAATTTACAAGCAGCTCGTGTAGCTCAATATCACAAAAACAAACAACACAATCCAAAAATGGGCAGAAGACCTAAATAGACATTTCTCCAAAGGAGATATACAGATTGCCAATAAACACGTGAAAGGATGCTGAACATCACTAATCATTAGAGAAATGCAAATCAAAACTACAGTGAGGTATCAACTCCCAGCAGTCAGAATGGCAATCATCAAAAAATCTACAAA